>NC_141021.1:27600000-27622500 GCF_052040795.2 Danio rerio
CATGGGTTTCCTCCGGGTGCTCGTTTCCCCCACAGTCCAAAGACATGTGCTACAGGTGAATTAGGTTGGCTAAATTGTCCATAGTGTATGAGTGTGTATGGATGTTTCCCTGAGATGGGTTGCAGCTGGAAGGACATCCGCTGCGTAAAAACATATGCTGGATAAGTTGGTGGTTCATTCCGCTGTGGCGACCCCAGATCAATAAAGGGACTAAGCTGACAAGAAAAGGAATGAATGAGTCTGGATGAAATATCAGCCTGATAATTCTAACTAATTTGTAAGAAGGTATAGATAATACTTAATGTATCTATTAATGAGACAGAGTCTGGCACAATGGTGTGGCTAAAGATGGTCAACATCTTCCTCTGTAACCTCCAACTGATGTCACACCCTCATGAGCTGATGTTTTGAATGAATAAAACCTTAACTATTTTCATCTTGGATGCACACTTTCCTTCAGATTTTAAATGTCCCCTCTTGAGTGTTGGGTGTCATCGGGGCTTTTAGTTTTGAAGTTGGGAAAGTAATAACTCTGCATTATTTGTTCAATAACAAACTATTTTATGTCTGATCTTGTCTCAGAATTAACAAATGTGTACATTTTCTGTTTTATTCTGTTCATTTTGCAGTTTGAAAGAAAAGTTAAGAGTACAACTGCATTTATTTATGTTCATGTAATGGCTGTACGTAAAAGTGATGTTGTTTTAGTTGAGAAAATGGATTACAAATTACAGATTGCTTTTATATGTGAAAGATAATTTATATACATAAAAATTATAAATGATGTGATGCTTATGTGCACTTCTAAAAGCATCTCTTTGTTTAAATTTTAAATGATAATCAGGATAATACCAAAATGACTAGTCCTCTGAACTAAATTAATTCCATGAAGAAAAAGAAATGCTTACGTTGCAAAAGATGCAGTGGTGAACCATAGATGTGCACTCTTATTTACAAACTCTGAACAATTAAAATGGGACCGATCTGTTATGTGGTGCCATGCTCTGTTACTTATTTTTAACATAAACAGAGCATCAACATTTAATTGGTAGCATAATAAGATTAATTCAGAAAAGGTTTGGCACATTAATTTATATTCCTTTTGATGATAATTTAAAATTTAATAATTGTGTGGCAGAGAAATCAGGATATGCAAATACTGTCACCACTAATTGGTGCTTAGTGACAGATTGCCTTAAAGCATATTCATTTAGTAGCTTTCAATTTAGGAGCAAAAATGAAAAATAAAAAGCTTGATTGCAAACACAGACAATGCAACATTACTGGTTTCTATAAAATGACCAGATAAATGTACAATGTAAAAAATGCAGGGTTCCACACAATTCATTCATGCCGTCCCAACACAAATTGATTGGGTAAACACTTTTAACAAATTTATGTGGATTGAACATAAAAAATGAAATTGGTCCAACGAAATCTCAAGAATTGTGTTGTTCCAGCTAATTTTAAATAAGTAGAATAAACAAGTAAAAAAATTCAGATAATGGTCTACAACCATCAATGCTACAAGTATTTGTGACTCTATTCAACTGAACTGAAATGATGAAAAGCAGAGGCAGTCATTCAAACTGAAAGCAGTGTCAGTGTTAATGACAGAGAAAAGAAGCGTCAATTGGAGATTTTTCTCTCTATACTAAATAACAGTGCAGTTAAATTTGACATTTATTATGAAGATATAGGTTTTGGGGAGTTTTCTATAAATGATTTCATGGCACAAGCTGATAGGTCTTTGACATTGCCAGCCTATCATCTGGTATACTACCTCTGCATATGTACTTGTTTGATTTCTTGTTTTTTTTATTTCAGAGCTTTCTCACTAACAAATAACACTGACAAATTCCATCTATTCATCCATCAGCTTTCTATTTAAGCACTTTGGCATTAACGGTGGCCTGATTTCCATGAAAGATTTGCATGGAACTTTTTCAAAATGTCCATACAAATCAGTGAAATGACATTTGTTTCCATTAACACATCTGAATAACTGTAAAAAAAATAAATAAAAAAAAATTGTATTTTTACATGATTTCACAGCCACATTTATACTCTGGATAGCTCATATTAGACATGCTAGTATGAGGTTATAGCTCATTCTCAAAAATAAAGGTACTACAGCTGTCAGTGGGTCAGTTCCTTTTCAAAAGTACAGTTGTTTCAATTCTAAGAATTGAAATTTGCAAAACAGTTAAATATCGCATACAAATAGCAAAACAACATGGATTACCTACAAAAGCAAGTCTCTTTGTCAAAATCCTTAGTTTACCTCTCAAAAATAAATACCTGTGTCAATGAATATGTAAGTACAATCAGAATATAAGATAATCAAATTACTTAGTCATGTTTTCAATACTTTGTACTCTGAAGGGATGTTCTGATGCATACAAATACAACAACTCTGGCTACAATTTTGATTACATTTTTGGCTACACCTTAGTTTATGTAGAAATTTGATTGCAAGGTTCCCATTTATGCTTTTTTACTGTTTAAACAGTAATTTGTTGACAGACCATGTCATTGCCATACAGAAAGGAAAAGACAGCACTGCATTGCACAAAGAAAAACAAAACTAAATGTGAACATAAGACAAACTCCTTAGAGAAGATTGTACATGCAGTGCTGTATGAATTACAGTGCAGTCTTCTTCCACCTACTAACTTACCAATATATATTTGGGTAGATTTTAGCTCTGGCGGGTTAGACACACTCCTCCACTAGCCAATTTGGCTGGTTAGAAATACTTTTAAAAGTTCTAGTTTTCTTAAAAGCATAGCCCAATATTCATGCAAAAGTGATCTTTGAATCGAGAAGTAGCACGAATGACAAAAATAACTGTGTTCACGCAAGCAAAACAGCAAAAAAGAAGGTAAATAACGAACGAGAGGATGATCATTCGCGCACAGGTAATGTGATGCGTGCGACTGTTAAAAAGTGTGCGCGCTCCCGTTTATGTGTGCGAAGCAAGCGTGCCTAGAGGGAGCGCAACTGATGCGATCAGTTCCATCTGAAATAGACTGGACAAAAAGCGATGATAGTGCACCCACGGTCCTACTGCTTTAAAGAGCTCAAGATTTAAAAAAACAAAACAAAACAAAAAAAAATTTTGTAAGCAGCAGGTCATCCTTTCATTATCAAACATGATATGTTTCACCTGCTTTCTTTTGCTTACAGTTATTTTTGTAAATATGGTTTAATAATATATTTTTACAAAAACATTGGTTTAATGGGATATTACTCCATGTTTATGTGTAGTTCACTGGTGATCTGGGACTTTTAAGCCAGGACAAATTGCTGTGCATATTATAGATTCATGACAATAATTTTTTTTTTAAATATAAGGTTTTTTTTTTTTTTTAAGTTTTGTTGAATTAAAAATTGCACCTATAAAGCTATATTTTCCTTGTTTTGACAATAAAAATTTAAATATTTAAAAAAAAATTTTAAAATACTAGTTTGGTGTGATAGAAGCTTTATTTTGAGCCCTGAAAAGTCATGTGTAATAAAAACTTAGGGAGGGTGCCTGGCGGAAGGAAGAAGAGTAGCAGAGGAACTTGATGCTAGAAATAGGAAAGTAGCGGAGTAACTCAACGCTGAAAGAAGAAAAGTAGCAGGGTATCTCAACGCTGAGAAAGGGGTATGGAGTGGGAAGGGGAGAGGAGATGTTGAGGGAGTGGAGAAAAGAGCGGAAGCATTTGACGCTGGAAGGAAGTGAAGAGGATGCAGAGGAACATAACGCTGGGAAAGAGAGAGCACGAGATGCGGAGGAACTCGACGCTGGAAAGGTAAAAAAAAAGAAATCTACTAGGCTTGGGGGTTGGAGTATTGTCTGAGACTCAGATCTCTGGAGACGACTCCGTGGGAGTTAGAGCTGTAGAATTGAACTACTACAATAATCTGGGAAGGGAGGGAGAGGTGGAGACTCCTGTAGGAGGTGAGCTGAATCGGACTCCGGGGGAGTTCGAGCATGGGGAGACTCCTTGGGAGTCAAGGTTGGTGATTGATGCCATTATGAAATATAGATATAGAATAGAGAATATATAGAAATATCTAGAATATGGAAAGATGCATATTGGCCAGGGCGAGAGAGAAGAGGGGGACTCTGTGGGAGTCGTTGCTCTGGGGGTGACTCCATGCGAGTTAGAGCTGAAGAGTTAAACTCCAACAGGAGTCTAAATAGGGAGGGGGTGGTGGAGACTCCTGTGGGGGGTGGGCTGGGCATGACTCTGGGGGAGTCGTAACTTAGGGGTGGTGGGAGTAAAAGAGGTTGGGGGGGGGTTCGAAGAGAGAGGGGATGGAGGAAAGAGCGGAAGCATTCGACGCTTGAAGGAAGAGAAGGAGGTGCAGAGGAACTCAACGCTAGAAAGGAGAGGAAGGAGGTGCGGAGAAACTCGACACAGGAAGGAAGTGAAATACTGAGAAGATTTCATGCTGGTAGCCTAGGGGCTATTGAGATATTGTGCTAGGATGAGAGCTCTAAAAAGGGGGTGGGGAGGTTGTGGGGGGCAGAGTTAAATTGTCTTTAATTTAGGATGGTGGATGTCGTCTGGTGAAAGACAGTTGGGCTTCTTTGAGATGTATTCGGCTGAATCTAATGTAGGTGTTACCGAGGACCAGCGGCCAAGGGCCTGGATCTGATTTTTGGGCTGCTGTAGTGGCGGCCCCGATTCTGAAAGAATGGCTGGAGAATGAGTTGGAGGAGAAGCCTGATAGGCGTAGTATTTCTGTGAGGTGTTTTTGGAACCAAAATTGGGTTACTGGGCGGTTTTAGTCATCGGTAAAGAGTGGAGAAAAGGGATTGGGGTCTTGGGATGTCCTAAACTGTTGAAATGCTAGGAGGGTTTGGAAGTGGTGGGTGGGGGATGGGAGGTCAAAAATGTTTATAGGGTGACCTTTGCGAATTTGGTCTGTTTTGCTCTGTTTGACCAAGAAGGTTATGGTTTCTTTGTCAAGCAAAGTCAAATTGGAGATGGTAGGGTGGATGGTGGGGTTGAATTTGGATGTAGTTGTGATTTCTGAACATTTGAAGAAGCCAAAAATGGCTAGGGTGGACATAGCATCAAGGGTGCGAGCTGTATTGATAGATTGGTAACCTTTGCGTTGTGTGTGGATGCATTTAGTAAGAATGTTAAGTGTGATGGGTAGCCTGGGATCAGGGGTGTGTGGGTGGGGTTTCTGTATGCGTTTAATAAGGAGAGAGGTTTGTGAGTTGTGTATGGTATCGGAGGGAGATCCGTGAAGTAATTTATAGAAAAACTGAATCCTACTTAGGTAACTTCAGATGGAGCTGGATTGTATGTTTTTTGAAATATGAAGGTGGGATAGGCGAGGCAGTGGCTCAGTAGGTAGTGCTGTCACCTCACTACAAGAAGGTCGCTGGTTCGAACCTCGGCTCAGTTGGCGTTTCTGTGTAGAATTTGCATGTTCTCCCTTCGCGTGGGTTTCCTCCGGGTGCTCCGATTTCCACCACAGTCCAAAGACATGAATTGGGTTCATGAATTGGGTAAGCTAAATTGTCCGTAGTGTATGAGTGTGTTTGTGTGGATGTTTCCCAGAGATCGGTTGTCGCTGGAAGGGCATCCACTTCGTAAAAACTTGCTGAATGAGTTGGCGGTTCATTCCACTGTGACGACCCCGGATTAATAAAGGGGCTAAGCCGACAAGAAAATGAATGAATAAATGATGGAGGGATATGAAGGAGGTAATGGAGAGGAGGAAAGAAGTCAGGAAAAGGTGCTTTGTATACTGAATGGAAGTGTTTAAATGAATTCCATACTGTGAGATATGGGTTCTGGAGGCTATTGCTTGTAGGATGAGAGATATAGAAATATGTCGAAGGTTGTGTAAAGAGTGATCTATGGCAAGATCATTCCTCAATAGGGAGGGACAGGTTTTGCATGGGGGTCCGCTCCAGGAGCCAATAGTTGAAATTTCTAGAAATAGAAACGAGAGAGTCAGCAATTTGATTTTTACATCCTGGTACATGTTTAGCAACCATAATAAATTGTTTAAATCAGATACGGAACGCCGTTGTTATTGGATAGTATCCAACATAGCGCTTTTGAAACCATATCAAAATTTTGGGGCTACTTCTGCAACCGAAAGTAAGTTGAACTGCAGAGTAAAATTTTAAACGGCATCGGATGCCGAATAGTGCCAGAAATCGGGGTGAATGGGCATAAATTTGAATGCAGATAGGATGTCGACTTTAGCGAGCCATGCGTTGCTTCAAGCTATTATGATGAGCGAAATAGCTTGATCTATGTCTTGATAGTGAAGCGAGAATTCGTCTGGCTGAATGGTGCTATTAATGCTAGGAAAGGCGGAGTTATGCAGGGAAGAGAGATCGATAATTGGACATTTTTTTATCTGAGAATTTTTGAGTAGCGATGCCTATTGGGCTGATGCGTGAAACATTAAATGGAGGAGCGAAGAACGGACTGATCATAAATTTGTTTTCACTTACTTTTTTAATCTGCAAATCGAGTGTTTGCTGATTGTACGTTTGGACAGAAGAGATTATAGGAAGCAAGTGCTGAAATGCCAGGGTGGAATCCATGGCTTAGACCTCAAATGAGAAAATCAGAAAAGTTAGTATCAGGGTGAGAATGCAATCCATTAGCCAGGTGAGGAACATTAATTGGAGTCGACAGGTAGTTTTTTTATCTTTTATTATGGGATTTCTAGACAGAGCAGACGACTTTGGCATGAGCGCCACCACAATAGAAGCAAATGTGTAGGTATTTCCAGGGATTTTTGTGACACCTGCCAATGTTAAAGTTTTGGCAGGTGTCTCGGTTTGGGGAGGTGGGAAGAAGAGGGGGGTGTTGTGGTTGGGGGGGAGGGGGAGCAAGGAATGTACCCAATAGGTTAGAACGGCAGACCGTGCAGGATAGGTTGCAGCAACCTAGGAAGACTCGGTTGTGAAGGTCGGTGTCCAGAGCCCCCCAATAAGGACACTGATTCCACTGAGTCACTCTAATGGCGCATTTGGCAGAAAATAGTTTGTTGTAAGTATTAAAATGTGTTCCTCCATAAGAGAGCGCAAGCTCGGCGATGATG
The DNA here is from genome assembly GCF_052040795.2 of Danio rerio. Lineage (NCBI taxonomy): Eukaryota > Metazoa > Chordata > Actinopteri > Cypriniformes > Danionidae > Danio > Danio rerio. The sequence continues at coordinate 27,607,078 of NC_141021.1, forward strand.
GCCATATAGTTATTTAGCTCGCGACTACAAGGGGGAAAATGGAGCAGATGATTTCTGTGTATAGGGAGAAGACTATGTTGAGTTCGGCTAGTGATAGGATGCGTGAATGGGCAGTATGGGGCTGTTTGAGTGTGAAAAAAAAAAAATTTGCCGCAATCTACCTGCCGTTCCACTGTGGGGGGTGCTATAGGTGATAAGAGAGTGATGAGGTCAATGTCAGCACCTGAAAGGATCTGATTTCTTGCTGCATTGGAGACTTGGGGTGGTTCCATTGCCAGAGCATTGTTTGGTGGAGGAAGGGGCGTGGCTGAAGAAAGTGTGAATGGGGCACGTGAGGCAGAAACTAATGTGGGGGTAAGTACTTGCTGAGTGGGGGTTATGTTTGTAAGTACGGGGGGAAGTGATGAAGAGGGAAAGCAGGAAGGCTGAGTAGGATGGGAGATAGCAGGTTGAAAGGGGATGGAGCATGAAGCGGAGGATTGGGGAGGGAGGGAAAAGGATTGAGGTTGGCCAAGAGATGGAGGAATAGTGTTAGAAGGGAGGAAGTGGGTAGCTGAAGTAGAGGGAAGATTAGGGCTGTTTGAAGAACTGGAGGAGGGCTGGAGGCCAGGAAAGAGAGGTAGGGTAGGGTTGAGGAGAATGAGGTTGGGGATTGTAGTTCATCTGGTTGTAGTCCTGGTTGGTATTGAATGACAGTATGTGTTGCGCTTGTGATTCCTGGGTGCGTGGTCTGGCGGGAATACGGCGGGTTGCGTGTTTTGTTTTGTCCTTTCTCTTCCCTTGCGGTGGATACGGATTGCGGCAATCACTGGATTATCTGTTGTTTCCTCTTGTTGGTGATGTAAGGGTAGGGTGAGAGTCCGATGTGACGTTTGAGTAGATTTTCATGATTTCCGGTTTATTGAGTGATAGAGGAGCATGGATGCCGAGGTCTGAAAAATGTTTCCGGAGTTTGTTGACTGTGATTTTTTTTTCATCGGGTGAATAAAGGAGGTGGCCGATGCATATGATGAGGTGGGTGAGCTTGTTTGTTGTCCTTGTGCTGAGGGAAAAACAGATCCGGTTTGATGTGTGCGAGCTGAAGTGGAGCGAGTTATTCTCTGGCCTCTAGTAGAATCTTAGGCTTCTAGTGTATGGCTCCGCGGGGCTGGGTGAGGGTGGAGCGCAGCGGGTGTCTCAAGTAAAGCGGGGTGTCCTTGGGAGATCTTTTCCTGGTTGTTGTTGGGAGTTACTGCCATGGTTTTCCATGTTGGTAGATGGTAGGTTCGTTGGTTTGTATTGGAGTGTTGGAAATGTTGATTTGGTTCGTTTGCTTAGGCTGCAGCTTGTAGCGAGGCAGACTGAGCTTCTTCAAGACGAAGATAATAGAGTGAAAAACTGGTTATTTATAATGCTTCCATAATAATAATAATATATAATATATATATATATATATATATATATATATACTTTCTCTCTCCACAAACACGAAACTCGGGACACCTAACACTGATGCTGCAACAAGGGCCATGTTAATTTTATAATATTGTTAATATGTTGTGTCGCAGTGTTTGCATGCACCAGCTTGGATCAGTAGCTAAAATAGCTAGCACTCATAATCAGTAGTTATCTGAATGGTAAAAGTCCACAGATAGCTCACAAGTGAGTTTTTTGTCCATTTAAAAAAAAATTACATTAAATATACAAAAGCTGTCACTGGGAAAGTGCCTTTTACAGTTTTGATTTTACTAGGGCTTTGGTACATTTCTCAGATCGGAATTGAAATTCTTAAAACTACCTGTTCAATCTTCACATCATTGTGTTACTTATGCAAATCAAAATAGCAGTTTCCCATTTCTTTGAACAAGCAAATGCTTTGGTACATCCATGCAAACCTATTTCTATTGCAGTAACATGCTTAACTAAAATCAATTAAAAAAATTAACTAATTAATCACACTTTTTTTAATCAATCGCGATTAATCACATTTAGAATGAAACTTGTAATTTTGGCTATTCAAACGTAAAATTGATGTTAACGCATAACAAAAACTATTTAAGTTCACAATATAACTGTTTATTAGAAATTTTGTTTTACTTGTAACACAAATTTCTTCATGTAAACAACATACCCACAATAAACCATCAAGATCCTGGCTTGACAGCCATATTTATTACATAAATTAAAACACAGGCATGCCATTTGAATTTCAAAACAATCAATGCCAATAAAGAAAACATTGATTTCCAAGTTGGGTTCTAATTGGACAGCAAAAAAATACAGGCATTGCAGATATGGAGAATAGAAAATTTAAATAATAATAAAGAATTGAATGCAAACAATTGTACTCATTGGAAAGTTGTATTGCTGTGAGTTGAGTTGTCCTCCTTTAAATTCAGTCAGTTACTAAAACAGTCCAGTCTGTTGACATTATCGCAACTTCATCCAGCACTTCATACTCTGATTTTAATATGATTAAGATAATACTCTTATTACGAGTCTACCATGTAAGCAGCGGTTTTTGATTACCTAAAGGACCACGAGTCACGAAATGCAGAGGTGTTTCTTTCCGTTCACCATGCGGCATCAAATTACATTAAAACAGAAGTTGAAAGTTAAAAATGAAACACCAGAAATTGCATGAAACTCTGGAGGAAACTCTGGATAGCCTGGTGATGCCACATTCATTGTTGTATACTAAACTTGCCATCAAAAAGGCCTTCCTTGGCCTTATCCATGTTTCTTTGCACGTTAAACACAAGTCGACCACAACAGGAGATAAAAAAACCTGCAACTGCGTTGATTGCGTTAATTTTTTTAACGCGTTAATTATTTCAAATTAAGCGCATGCGTTAACGCACTAATTTTGAAAGCACTAATATATATATATATATATATATATATATATATATATATATATATATATATATATATATATATATATATATATATATTCGTTTAATTATTCATTTTCTTTTCGGCTTAGTCCCTTAAATTAATCTGGGGTCGCCACAGCGGAATGATCCGCCAACTTATCCAGAATATGTTTTATGCAGCGGATGCCCTTCCAGTTGCAACCCATATCTGGGAAACATCCATACACACTCATACACTATGAAAAATTTTAGCCTACCCAATTCATCTCATGTCTTTGGACCGTGGGGGAAACTGGAGCACCTGGAGGAAACCCAAGCGAACAGGGAGTATATTCAAACTCCACACATATATGCCAACTGACCCCGCCGAGGCTCGGACAAGCGACCTTCATGCTCACACTGACCCTCTGCAATTTGCATACAGGGTTAACCGCTCCACTGATGACGCAATTGCTTTCACCTTGCACACTGTTCTGTCTCACCTGGAAAACAAAAACACATATGTGAGAATGCTGTTTGTGGACTAAGGCTCAGCATTCAACACCATAGTGCCTGCCAAGCTGGTGGTGAAGCTCCAGGATCTGGGTCTACACAGCTCTCTGTGCAACTGGCTCCTGGACTTCCTGTCAGGCAGACACCAGGTGGTCAGAATGAAGAACATCAAATCATCTACACTGATCCTCAACACTGGTGCTCCACAGGGCTGTGTTCTGAGCCCAGTACTGTACTCCCTGTACACACATGACTGTACAGCCAAACACAGCTCCAACATCATCATTAACTTTGCTGATGACAAAACAGTGGTGGGCCTAATCACCGATAACGATGAGACGGCCAACAAAGAGGAGGTGCACACTCTGACGCAGTGGTGTGAGGAAAATCACCTTTCACTCAACATCAGCAAAACCAAGGAGCTGGTGGTGGATTTCAGGAGAGAGATAAGAGAACACACCCCCATCACCATCAACGGGACATCAGTAGGGAGAGTCAGCACCTTCAAGTTTTGGAGTACACATCTTTGAGTACACATCGCTGAGGATTTGACATGGACTGCTCACACAGACACAGTGCTGAAGAAGGCACAACAACGCCTCTTCTTCCTCAGGCGTCTCAGGAGGTTTGGAACGAGCCCCCACATCCTCCACTCGTTCTACACCTGCACTGTGGAGAGCATCCTGTCTGGCTGTATCACCAACAGGTATGGAAATAGCACCCGCAGCAATCGCAAAGGCCTACATAGGATTGTGTGAACTGCTGGACGCATAGTAGAAGGTAAGCTTCCCTCCCTCCAGGACATTTACACCAGGCGATGCATGAGGAAAGCCAAGAGAATTTACAACAACTCCAGCCACCCAAGCCATAGACTTTTCTCTCTGCTACCCTCAGGCAGACGGTTCCGCAGCCGACAGAAGGAAAGTTTCTTCCCTCAGACTTCTAGGCTGATGAACACTTAACACACCTGACACAGACTCTTCCATATCCCTCACTGCACACCATCACACTTGAAACAATAATGCCTACAACTATGTGGACACCTATTCATTGCACATATTGGTGTCAATTTTACTTTGGCCTGTTTTTTTTTTTTGGGAGTATGCTGTTGTATTATGCACTGTTGTTGTATTTGCACTGTCTGTATATTGCACTGTCTGTACTGTCTGGAGCCAGCAGCTAATTTCACTCATCATAGCACACATGCTGCTGATGATGTGACAATAAAAGTTATTTAATTTGATTTGATTTAAGGGGGTTAACTAATCACTGTCGACTAGTAATTTTTTGTGTTTTTATTATTAGCTCTCCAGATGGTGCAAATAACTACTAAGTGCAGATATGGAGGAATTTACAAGGTTTTCTGAGACATCTGCCAATATTGAAATTTTGTGGTGATAGGCAAAGGTTGGGAGGGAAAGTAGAGGAAGTATTATTGTCCTGGTTGGGTTCCTACTGTAGAATGGTTGTTGGCATGGCTTGAGATGACTAGATATCCTCGGGCATGGTCTTGAGGGTGTGCTTCTGCTTGTTTTTTTGTTTTGTTTTTTTCCAAGTTGTAAATGTTGTGGATATGGAGTGTGGCGGAAGTTGGTTTTCTGGGTGGATTGTCTTGCTGGTGGTATAAGTGAAGGGTACAAGTCTGAGGTGGTGTTGGTGTACAGCACAGGTGTCAAACTCAGTTCCAAAAGGGCTGCAGCTTTGCACAGTTTAGTTCCAACCCTAATTAAACACACCTGATCAAACTAATTGAGTCCTTCAGGCTTGTTTGAAACCTACAGGTAAGTGTGTTGGAGCAGGGTTGGAACTAAACTGTGCAGGGCTTCAGCCCTCCAGTAATTGAGTTTGACACCCCTGGTGTACAGTTTTTTGAGTTCCGGTTTATTGAGGTTATGTGGAGCATAGATGCCAAGATCAGAAAGAAGTTGAAAGAGTTCTGTGATGGTGATTTTTTTTTTGACCAAGTGGACGGAGGAGGTGGCTTAGACATATGAAGAGGTGGGTGAAGTGTTATGATGTCTTGAAGTAGATGGTGTAGGTAAGGGGTGACCAACCCTGTTCCTGAAGATCTACCTTCCTGCAGATTTCAGTTGCAACCCATATCAAACACACCTGATTCTAATTATAAAGTGCTGTTAAGGTGCTAATTAATTGGTTCAGGTGTGTTTAATCAAGGTTGTAGCTGAACTGTGCAGGAAGGTAGATCTCAAGGACCAGGGTTGAGGATCACCGGTGTATGTGATTCATGAAGGTGATGTCTGGCAGTAATCTCTTGCGTGGTCCTTGGGCTCTATTGGTGCTTAGTGTTGTTCCAGGAAGAGCAGTGTTCTATTGTGAGTTGTCTGGGTAGATGGAGGTACTGTTGTTGTTGCTGGTGTTGCTGCTGTAGTTGTTAATATTGTTGTTGTTCATGATGAAGGCTAGTTGGTTGCTTTGTGAGAGAATGTGCTGTATATAGTTAAATTTTCAAGACAAAGATTCTTCAAGACGAAGATACTGACGTATGAAACTCTGGCTATTTATAGTTCTACCAGAAAGAATCAAGAGGCGAGTTTACATTTTACCATTTACTGAGAATGCATAAAACTATTGGAATTTCAATTCCTTTGTGTTTAGTCCTTTGGCCTAAGCCCCGTCGATGATGCAGGTCTTGTGAAAAGCTGGCAAATACTGCCTGAAGATGAAGGGAGGGCGGAACCGACCCCAAAAGATATGTGATACCAGGGCTCAGTTTTTGGCTGTCCTAAAATATAAAACAATGACATATTGCAAATTTAGATTAAGCAGGTGGGGAAAAGGCTTGCATTTTAATGCTATCGAGAATGATTCCTAAGAATTCAAGAGACGTTACGTTTCGTTTAGAAAGCGGAACACCTATATGCGAAAATTGAGTATTTCTAGCACCGAGCTATGAGGCGACAGGTAATCAATGAGTAGGAAATCGTCAAATAAATGGAGCAAGGAGCAAAAGGTTTGAGCAGAATGCATTCGGTGCTGTTTAAATGAGGAGAAGACATATCAAAAATCAGGTGCTTTTTATCAGAGTATTTGTGTGCTGCTAAACCTAGAGAATTGAATCTAAACAATGAAAAAGGGGGAGATCTGAAAGGTCCAATCAGGTAGCCTTTATTCAATTACTTCTTGAGACGGGAAGTAATGACATCAAGTTCACTTAATGCTGAAGGCCGGTTATTAAATATTCTGCGAAAGTTGGATCAATACGGGAGTTTTTTTCTGTGGAGGCGTTTTTCCTAGTGCCGAAGGCCGTAAGCATCTGGGGCAAACGGATTTTGGGTGTGGGTCCTTGCAAACACTGCAAACATGATAAAATGTACAATTAGGAAAACAACATAATGATTCATTAAAATTATTACACAGTGAAAAGCCATTGAACTTAGTAATAGGTCAGCTTTTTACATCAAATTCTGGTCTTAAAGGTTCATCACTTTAATCAGTAGCCGATTCTTTGAAACCAGTTGTTTGTGGACAGGCGAGGCAGTGGCGCAGTAGGTAGTGCTGTTGCTGGTTCGAACCTCGACTCAGTTGGCGTTTCTGTGTGGAATTTGCATGTTCTTCCTGCCTTCGCGTGGGTTTCCTCCGGGTGCTCCGGTTTCCCCCACAGGCCAAAGACATGCGGTACAGGTGAATTGGGTAGGTTAAATTGTCCGTAGTGTATGAGTGTGTGTAAATGAGTGTGTGTGGATGTTTCCCAGAGATGGTTGCGGCTGGAAGGGCATCCGCTGTGTAAAAACTTGCTGGATAAGTTGGCGGTTCATTCTGCTGTGGCGACCCAGAATTAATAAAGGGACTAGGCCGGCAAGAAAATGAATGAATGAATGAATGTTTGTGGACAAAAAGACGTTAAATGACTGTAATCACTGCATACTACTCAAGTAAAAGCTTTTTGTCCTCCAAAATATCAAACCACAAGTTTAGTTTTTCCATGGACCAATCCAATCTGGAGTTAAACAATGTAATGAAGGATGCTGATTTAGTGGAAAAGGCTTTGTGATATTTATAAAAGAGAGTACCTCCAAATCTTAGATTCAGATCAGAAATTAAGGCCAAGTATACATCTAGGTCCTCCCTGTGATTATGCCGAAAGCGATTACGAATTTCCTAAAGGAGAGGTTGCATTGTAGTCTGGGATCTGAAGTTTTTAAAAACTTTGCCACATCACAACAGTCAACCATTTGTCTGTCATTCGCTGGAGTGGGAAGCAGCAAAGAGGCTAAGTTAATGTCCTTACCTTGAATGCTTGCACAGGAGTAGATGTGCTGATGGAAAATTGTTGATGGAACATTAAATCAGAGAGAAAAGGTTAATGGCTTGGACAAAGCAGGTATGGAGACAAAGGCCGATTCAAAAACTCCTAGCTTAGACTTAAATTTTTTGACAGTATCAGACAGACCTTAAACAGCCTTTAGCAAGGTTGCATTAAAGAGGGTGCTGAACATGGAAGGTGTAGGAGAAGCCTGTGATGAAGTGTTAGATATTTTCATAGACCTTGGTGAAGACTGAAGACTTTGCGGTTCTCTTTCCGCTAGTTTGTATAGGTTGTACTGGCGGGGCTAAAGTTGGAGATGTGTCCGTGAGTGTGTTAGATGGGTATCCCAAAATATTGAAAGTCAGTAGGAGGAGATCTTTGCATGGCATGTCATGATTAAAAGATGTGCCAACCACTTCGAGTGCCGCAATAATTTTTTCCAAAGGCCAATCTACTCAAGGAAAGTCTTTAGATTGCAAGCGGGAGCTTCGGCGCACAGGAGTTGAAAGGTGAAACAGTTTCATTGTCCGAATCGGAAATCTCAAAATCTACGAGTGGTCTCGTAGTGTGTTATAGGTGAAAATAGCAGTTACAATAGCAGTTTTTATGCAAACATAAAAATGTAAAGCATACAAACATTTTTAACACAATGCCTGGTGCATTAAGATTGGAGAAGTGTGTGCTACAGGTGGCTTGTCAAGCCCACTCACCTGCATGAAGCATACTCAATCATCATACCATTATGTGATGCATAGTGTGTATGTTTTACTCAAAAGATTAATCTGGTTTTGAACTGAGAAAGTGTGTGTCTGAGCATCAGACATTATCAGGAAGACAATTCCAGTGTTTATGAGCCATAAATAAGAAGGCTTGACCTTTTTAGTAGTTTTGCTACACAGGGTAATACCACAAGCCCTGAGTTTTGAAAACTATTATTAATTATTTAAAGCCTATTATTAATATTAACAAAGTATTATTTATTATTAATTATTTAAAGCCTTATAGGTTTAAGAAGCTATATTTTATCAATACATAACAGGCAGCCAGTGTAAGGATTATTAAATTGGGGTAATGTGGTCATGTTTTCTTGACCAGGTAAGAACTCTGGCAGCTGAATTTTGCAATAACTGAAGTTTATTAATAGAGGATGCTGGGCAACCAGCGAACAGAGCATTACAGTAATTCAGTCTAGAAGTCATAAGTGCATTAACTAGATTTTCTGCATCTGAGATAGATAGCATGCTTCTTAACCTAGCTCTCAGTTAGCTTAGAAAGTTTAGGCATGACATCAGGTTTTATTGAAATATACAGTAATAATTGGGTTTCATGGTAGGTAGGGCTGTTGCCTCACAGCAAGAAGGCCGCTGGTTCGAGCTTCGGCTTGGTCAGTTAGTGCTTCTGTGTGAAGTTTGCATGATCTCCCTGCGTTTGCATGGGTTTCTTCAGGGTGCTCTGGTTTCCCCCATAGTCCAAAGACATGCGATGCAGGTGAATTTGGTATGCTAAATTGTCCATAGTGTATGTGTGTGTGAATGAGTGTGTATGTGTTTCTCATTGATGGGTTGCAGCCGGAATGGCATCCACTGCATAAAACATATGCTGGATAAGTTGGCAGTTCATTCTGCTGTGGCAACCCCAGCTTAATAAAGGGGCTAAGCTGAAATGAAAATGAATGAATGAATGAATGAATGAAGAATTGGGTTTTATCTGCATAGCAGTAAAAGCTGATCTTGTTTCTTCTATTAATGTCTTCTAGAAGTAGCATGTATTTTGTAAACAGCAAAGAACCTAAAACTGATCTTTGAGGCACCCTATACTTTACTGGCCTGACTTGTGAAAGCTGTCTATTCATATTTAGAAACTGCTAACAGTCAGTTAACTATGACTTAGACCCTTGTAAAGCATTTCCCTGGGCACCTGTAAAATTTAAGCAATCTATGAGGATATCATGGTTGATAGTGTTAAATGCAGCATTTAAATCAAGTAAAATTAATAGCGAGATGCAGCCTCTGTCAGCAGCTAAGAATAAATGTTGGTTATTTTCACTTGACTAAAACAATTAAAAACATTGCTCATCTGTAGAAAGGGGCATAATTGGGCAGAAACAACTTTTTCTTGAATTTTAGGCATAAATAAAAGATTTGAAATAGATCTTTTCTTAGCTAAGTTTCTGGGATCCAGTTGTGGTTTCTTAATAATAGGTTTAATAACAGCTAGCTTCAAAGGGTTTGGAACATGGCCTAAAGATGAACAAGGGTTGATAACATTAAGAAGTTCTCCTAGTACAGGTAGCAACTCTTTCAGTAATTTTGTTGGAATCGTAACAAACATGTAGCTGGTTTAGACATTTTTATAAGTTTAACATTTTCTATTTTCTGTCTGAAGCCTTTTATTTTATCACTGAAAAAATCAAGTCATCACTAATAATTTGTAGTGTATACATTTTGTTCTGAAGATGACCAATTATTTGTTGGTTTAGCTATGGTGTTAAATGAAAAATCTAGGATTGTTATGGTTAATTTTTTATCAGTTCGCGAAGGTGCTCAGCCCTTTTAGAGCCTTCTTATAGCTGGACATACTTTCTTTGTTAGCAATTCTACGTTGAACGTTCTACGTTCAAGGGTATGAGTTGCTTTTTTGAGAGCGCAAGTATGATTGTTATACCATGGTGTAGTTTTATTCTCTCTAGGCTTTTTTTAATTTGATGAGTGCCACAGTATTTAGTGTGTTAGTGAAAAAAAGCATCCATTCTACTAGTTACTACATAAAGATCACTTGCATTTGTGGGTAAGTTACTTGTAAATTTGTCTTTAGGTGTTTTTGGTATGTTCCACACATCACCTGTTATTGGGTTAACATCGGAGCTCATTGGCCCAATTCAGCATGTAGAATTGTTGTTGGGTGTTGGCTGAAGAAAATGGTCTGACTGGTTATTCAGCAATGAATCAAAACGTGAGTGTGAAGTTGTGACGTGATGTAGCAAGTAAACACTTAAAATCACGGTGGAATACGAATTAGTCTGCTGTAAATTTGCTACATTTCTCAATTTTTTGCAAATGATATGGAATATTAAATTATCAGACATATTTGCAGGAGTAAATTTCTCCTTGGTGAGTGACCATTACTATGATAATGGAACACTAATTTGTTTTCGCTTTGCATGCGTGCACCAGAAGATGTGATTTTCTTGTTGTGAACAACATAACAGAACACTGCCACCCACAGATTTAAAAAGACACATCCTCCCATGTAAGAATGCATACCTGTAACCCATTATTTAGAGCACTGACAATGCCTGTGTTGTGTGGGTGAAAGCCTGAAAGTATATGAAACTTTTGCAGTCTAATCTAAATTTATTGCTGTGTGAATGAGGCATAAGGTGCTATTTACATTATTATGTTTTTGTTTACAACCTTAAAAATGTAATGACATTATGTCTGGCATTTACACTACTCTGGCAACTTCGACCCGTAAAACAAGCATAAAGACCCCATTTTTGTTTAAAATGCTGCTGTTCCATTTTTAGTGTAGACAAGGCTGGGAAACACCAAGTTGATTGTCAGCTGACAGCATCAGAGATCCTGAATGTGTGTCAGGCTAGTTTGTTTGGTGTATTCCACATGATACCTCTCATCAAGCTCACATTGGAGGTAATTGGCTGGATTCAGTATGTAGAATCAGTGCCGAACTTCAGTGAAAGAGAGCTCTCTGATTGGCTATTCAGCTATTAATCACAGCATGAGAACAAAAACTGAAGTGACAAAACGTTGTGGTTACTGTTGTAACCTACTTTCCCTGAAGGAGCGAACAGAGATGTTGTGTCGACCTACACACTGGGAATCACCAGATGACCAATAACTCTGAAGAGTAAGAAAACAGGCCAATGAATGCCTATGAATCGGCAAAGCGCAGCTCCTCACAGTTATATTGTGCACATGTGGAGGAAAAAAAGCCAGGTTTTTAACCAGTGAAGAAGCCAAATGCTCAACTACCAACTTGAAACCCAGCTGTTGTGGCAAGGAGATACGACTTCTTTGTTCCCTCCTTCAGGGAACGTGGGTTATAACAGTAACCAGGACGTTTCATTTCAAGTTGGGAACTTCATGTTGAGTTGACTGACACATGTATGGAAAGCACCACAGTAGCTAGAACCACTATGCGCTTGGTTAGATGAGAAGGCTGCTGCTGAGACCACCTGCTACCCAAATGGGGAGACCTCATAACAATATGTACATTTGGGCTAACCCTATGGAGGGGAGAGCAGGAGAGCACTTCATATGATAAGATGGTTAGTTGGTAGGACAGACACGGGCCTGCTTGAGAAGGAGGAATAGCATTGTGGCTGAATGACGCATATGGGATCCCCAACATGGATCACGCATATCTGGCACCAATCCCCAGAACGCTGGCTGACCAAACGGGCATACCAGACAACATAACTCTCTAGGATTTTCCAGATGAGGAACTTACTAGCAGAGGGAAAATAAGTACAAACTTCCTTAGTTTAGGGAGAATGGCGCAGCAAGCATTTTTGACCCCAAGCTTAGTTTATGTGAACAGCTCTACAGATGTCTGGATGTAAGGGGTCACCGCTGGAAGTGCCATGTCCCAAGGAAAAGCTGGAAATAAGATAAGCCATCACATCCCAAACTAGCAGTGTACAGGTTTGCAGACGTAGAGAGGGAAAAATGACTTTTTTTAAATTTGTTTGCCGCCTGGCAGCTGGACAACAGTGGGATGTTGTGGCTATGTTTAAATGGAGTTCCCTGGTCTACATGAGGACAGCCTCAGTGAGGAGCTGCCAAAGTAAATGGAACCGGGAGAGGAGCAGATGTTTGAGTTCGCTGGTAGATGATGACAACTCCTGGGTAAAGTCCCCAATAGTGTCACTGAACCGGTCTTGAATATAGAGGCATTAAATGAGCAAGTTTTGTTGACATCTTGCATATTGGCCAGATTTATTCAGAGGTGGCATTCCTGGACCACTAATGTGGTCATCGTCTCCCCAGGGCATGAGTGGCTGACTTGGTGGTCATAAGAGCATAGTCGGTCACTGTGCAGAGGTTATGCATGGTGCAATAGTACTCTCCACCTAGGGTATAGTTTCATACTCGCATGTAGCACCCATCTAGGTGGTCCGATGGTGGGGCAGGGGGTGATGACACCTCCTGTTCTACCACTGAAGCAGCCCAGAAATACCTGACCATCAAGACCATCTCCAAGTCCAGGGGTGGCCAACCCTTTTCCTGGAGAGCCACCTTCCTGCAGATTTCAGTTGCTACCCATATCAAACACACCTGAACCAATTAATTAGGACCTGAACACCACGTGATAATTACAGGCAGGTTTGTTTGATATGGGTTGCAACTGAAATCTGCAGAAGGTGGCTCTCCAGGAACAGGGTTAGCCACCCCTGTCTAAGTCCATGACCGCGATTGGCTCACCAGAGGGTGGACACAGGCCCGAGCTGTCATCAGAGCATGACAGCCCACCCTTCGATGCCACAATGGACATCTGGTCGCTGATGTCACTGAACGAGAGCACGGCCAACCTGGAGGTTGAACCGTCACACTTAAAGCTTGGATGGAGTGCACTGCAGAGGAGTGAGGAATGCTCAACAATTTGCGGAAAGCAGCAGGGTTGCCCTTTTGCAAGAGTGAGCTGCAATTTCAGTTGTACAACAGACATGCCCGTGCAGCGAGCTGTCCACGATTACCGGTTCTGCTGGAAACAACCAGGTATGTGGGACAGGAAACCACTACATCCAGAAACACATGGTACGAACGTCATCTTGAAAAAGATGGGTTGCTTTACTGTGTTGCCCTTTTAGGGAAATCTGCCCATTTATTAAAACTGTTCTTTTTGTGACACCCAGGGAAACGCTTGGGGGACGGAAGAAATCAAATTCAGCTCGACTGCTGCTGCTTGTGTTGCAACTTGCACTCGATGTAGATAATTTCTTTCTCTCAGGAATCAGTTTGGCACAAGATTATATTCAGCTGCTTGCCAGGCTTCTGAAGTTAAAAGTCTGGCTTGCTGTCCTCCATATACGGGCTATAGACTCAACTGATTATAACAGCTGCACCTGTGAGGAGCAGCACTTTGCAGAGTGAAGATTGACTGGTAATTTGGCAATACCCAATGTGCCAGTCGAAACAACTCAAAGTTCTTGACCTGAAAGAAAACAATGCAAACGTTGTCATGAGGAAACACAAAGAAGCCTTGTCTTCCTGACTATTGCGTACACTTCCATATAGGGAAAATAGTGTTTCATTCTAAAATGCAGTTTTAAAATTCAAACTCGCTAGTGTAAATACAGTCTAATAGACTTTTGGATAAAGGAATCAACCTTTGATTTTTTGCATTTGCAAATAAGTGACATGTAAATGAGTGCTTAACTGTGCCAGCTCAAATCAACAGTAAACAATAACAAGTTTTATTATATTGTGCACACATTATAATATTGTGCACCCCAAATTAAAATACAGCGGTCAAACATGTATTGTACTGCACAAACATGTAAAAAGACAATACTTTAATAATTAAAAAGTAATTATTATTTTTTTAATCTTGGCAATAATTAAGAAATTTAAATCCTCTGGGGATGTTAACAGTCAACCTGGAACTGTTGAGATACCAGTGGTGCCGTTAACCTACACCTGATTTTGATAGGTGTTTGTGTAAGTTTCAATTGTGGCTATTCAGACAAGATCCCATCAAACACCCTGGTCAGCTCGAAATCATTGTAAAGTACCTCACCCCAGCAATGTATAAAATAAAGGCATGTCAATAATTAGTGAAAAAAATATTATACATAATATATGTAGGGAAAGAGGGAGAGATTGACTGATTGATTATTGGATTTGATGAAGCTGCAGCAAAGCCTGTTCTGTAGAAAATTTCATGTAAATTTGTTTGGTGTCTTTTAGGCATTCAAGAGCTCTATGGAGCTCCCTTCGTTTTATCACTGCATACTCTAGAACAGGGGTCACCAAACTTGTTCCTGAAGGGCCGGTGTCCTGCAGATTTTAGCTCCAACCCTAATCAAACACACCTGAACAAGCTAATCAAGGTCTTACAAGTTGTACTCGAAACATCCAGGCAGGCGTGTTGAGGCAAGTTGGAGCTAAACCCTGCAGAGACACCGGCCCTCCTGGACCGAGATTGTTGACCCCTGCTCTAGAATGACCATTAACCATTGAGAATCAAGCATTCACCAAACCAAATGTCAAATATTTCTTTATAACCTTTATGTTTTGAGTTGAAATGAGTTTAAGTTAAACATAATATTATTTTTCTGAATATAGTATTTATTCCCCTGACCTTTATATGACCTTTAACACAATAATTTTAGAATACATTCTGCATTTTTAAATTAAATTACTATTTAGAGAAAAGTCCCCACAAAATAGAATATTACATGATACAGACATTTTGAACCCCTCACACATGCACATACTCGCATAAATGCACACACTATATTTATCCTTTGAGATGGTAAGCTGCGGAGGCTAAGTATTTTAAAAGTGGTGGATCTCATATTGTATGCAAGGTCATGTCCAGTTTAATTGAAGATTATTTGCTTATTTACTCAAGCACAGTCAGAGTTAAATACCTTGAGTCAAAAAGAGCAAACGCTGTCAAACCCTGGGGTTCAGTGCTTCACACAATTAGAGATTATTGCTGACAGCACTTCCAATTATTTCACAGCTAAACTGGAACTGGATGGAACTTGTCACTTCTCACTCAACACAGATGTTCACTTATGGGTAAACCAGGATAAGAAAAAGTAACTAACTCTTACATTAG
>NC_141021.1:28595000-28630000 GCF_052040795.2 Danio rerio
TCTGAGCTTCATAATCACAGATTTGTGATTTTCTATTTGTGGATTGGTGGACTAAGGAAACCTTATGCAGTTTCACATTGTTTATTGTTAGTAACCTGAAGGTATATGATTTGTATTTGCTCTCATTAGTTTCAACTTACGTTATGGCATTAATAGAAATATTCACCATGAAAAGTGCAGAAGTGCATCACTGAGACAGCTGAGCATGTGCTCCTTATAGAGCTCTTTAGTGTTTAAAAAAACATTAACCATCACATAAATTGTTCCATTATTCACCATTCACAACAATTTCTCTATTGTTTCCCTCTCTAACGCTCTCTTCTCTCTCCACACACACACATACACACACACACACACACACACACACACACACACACACACACACACACACACACACACAAACACACACACACACACACACACACACACACACACACACACACACACACACACACACACACACAAACACACACACAAACACACACGATACAACAGACCTCATTATTCAATGAATCAAACATGTTTAGAACATATGCCTATAAGTCAGCCTGGTTTGTAAACTGATGTCATGTCTGCAGCTATTTCATTTAAATGATTGATTCAGAGTAATTCTTCAGTTTGGTAAAAATAAACAAACAAACAACGAGGAAGTCATGTACATAAACTGTTTAAAAATAAACTGAACAATAGCTGACAGAAAAAGAAAGAAAACAGATAGTATTTTTTTTTCCTCGCCATACCTTTGTGGGGTGCAGAAACAAACTGCAGTGCATTAAATTAAATTAAATTAAATTAAATTAAATTAAATTAAATTAAATTAAATTAAATTAAATTAAATTAAATTAAATTAAATTAAATTAAATTAAATTTAATTAAATTAAATTAAATTTAATTAAATTAAATTAAATTTAATTAAATTTATAATTTTAAATTTTAAATAACAATAATAATAATAATAAAAATAATAATAATAATAATAATTATTATTATTATTATTATCATCTCTGAGTTTTATTGCTTATAACCAACCAGTGCAGTGATCCATGAAATTGGACTGTACTTAAGTATGCATAGCAGAATTCCATAAAATGTTGCGCAATGTTGAATAGGATAACATAAAAAGGGCTTTTTTCACTTTTGAATCCATCTTCTGAGAGACCTTGACAGCAGAGGTGTGAGAGAACACGAACAGCGTGGCCTCCCCACCTTTCCTCTCTTCCTGCCGGAGTCTTTTCAGTGGCGGAGTGATTAAGGAGATGTCTTATCACACAATGCCATTGGGTTGTCCTGCCAGGCTTTCTGTCTCGTTGGGACACTTAACCCCTCATCGCTAAAAGCTTTTGGGGTCAGCTCTGGTTCAGTTTCCACAGCAAGTAATGGCAGCTTTTGTCAAAACAAAGGAAATTCAAATGGGGCAAAAACAGGCCAGGTTTCAGGTGAGAGGAAGGAAGAGCTCATCTAAATGCCTCTACATGAATATGGCACAAGACAGAAAACCGATGCTTGTTAGAATGTCAGTCAGTATAACAATCATAAGCATGACTGCATTCATTTAAGTTACAATTCACAATATATGTATTCTCGTTATTTTCAATATAGTATTAAGTTCAGCTTAAAGTGCAATTTAAAGGTGTAACAAGGCATGTTAGCTTAATTAGGCAAGTTATTGGACAACAGTTGTTTGTTCTGTAGCCAATCAAAAAAAAAAAAAAAAAAAAACTTCAGAGGGCTACTTATATTGACTTTAAATGTATTATTCTTTTTAAAAACTGAATTATCCTTGCCCCATTAAGCATCAGTTCAGAAACAGACACACAATCTATACATTTTTTTTTTTTTTTTAATATGCATTAATGAATCAGAAAGACCACAGAGGCTAATATTCAAAATCATTTCAACAAAAACTCTATTATGTGCTTGTGCGTTTTCAGGCCATCCGCTGTACTCTGGTAAACTGCACATGTGAGTGTTTCCAGCCTGGCAAAATCCACCTGCGGACATGTGACCAGTGCAAGCATGGATGGGTAGCGCATGGTGAGTATTAGTCAGTGTATCAGTATAAAACTAGCCTGGTCTTATTGCATACAGATGTTTATACAAATATATACGTGTGAATAATGTATGCCAGAAAAATAGTACAGTATTTCTCGCTTGCTTAAACACTGTAAGCAGACTTTTAAACTAAAATTTCAAATGAAGTTTTTCAAAAAGCACACCCACTTCTCTAATGTATTAACATTATTCCCCGCTTTGACACGTGAGTCAGATTATTCAGAACAATTTCTGCAAAACGCTACACACAAATCCCTGCATGTCTCTCTGCGAGGTTTGGGCATTTAGAAAAACAAAATATTCTCTTAAGTCAGCCCAGTTTGAACTCAATTAACTGACCAGTTCAAAGTGAAAACACTAGGAGCTCTATTTTATCGATTTAAGTGCAAAGTCTAAAGCGCAAGGTGCAAAATCATTAAGGGTGTGTCCGAATCGATTTTTGCTATTTTAAGGATGGGAAAAAAATGGTCTGCACCCTGGTGCATGGTCTAACATGGTTGTGCTCTTTCTCCTATGAGTTATGGGTGTGTTTTTAGCATAATGTGCAGTAAACCAACCAGAGTCTCATCTCCTATTCCCTTTAAATGGCAGTGTGTCATGCAATGGCACATTTGTTGTTTACATGGCGGACATTGCAAATTAACTGAATGCTTCACCAATGAGAAAACAGTTAAACAGACCATCTGCAGCGCAAAGATAAGAACGAGCCTCCTCTGTTTGGTCTCTTTACTTTCCCTTTGCTTTACTTTTACTCTTTACTTTACTCTTCTTTACTTTCGTGGAGTAAGGAAACAGTGGAAACTCACTCCACTGAAGACATTGTTAGCCTAATTTAGTAACTTTCTTTGTGTAGCCTAAAGGTTTCTTTTAAAACTTTTTCTTAACTATGTTCAAATACAATTCCTTTTCCTATGCTCCATATGGTTGTGCATACATCTCCAAAACCTGATAGGTGGACAAATCTAAGCTTGTTTTTATTAAAACGAATATAAATTTGCATATAATATATACTACTATTAATAATAACATTATACAAATGCAAATTGTCATGAATACTACAACAGAATTGAATTACAAAGCCTCCCGAGGTGAAGAAGGCAAGGAGGTAGTGGTTTTCATATTTATGTAGAAAATAGAAAAAAAAAATTTTAAAAAACATTTTAAACCTTTAATTGTTTTCATAGATGAAGATATTTGTGTATTGCTGTACGTGTGTATCGAGCAATGTGTATGTGTGTTTTGGGCCCTCGCAAAGGTGCCTAACCAACACACTCTTTAAATTACAAAAACTCTGCGCCATTGACTTTAGACCAGCTTTTAGTTGGTTAATTGCGTGGTCTATTTCAGTTGCCTCAAATTGTCAACGTGCCAACAATGAACCTTAACACACCTCATTTTCAGACCAGCACACCCAGTAGGCCTGTCACAATAACACTTGGACATGACCTCAATTAGTTTTGGTCATGCATAATATATCACCCATACATAAAAACCAGTTCTAGCAATGTTTTAGCTGATTATGCAACATCTCCCTATATTGGAATTATTTTATGTGGGTATCCGAGAATTAAATATAGATCTGGTACCAGAAAATACAGCCTCGGTTACTTTTTACCTTGCCCTAATATGTCTCTTTGGAATTAAAAGGTTCCATCTGCATTCTAAATGATTTTAAGAAATTGAGCTTAAAAATTTTTTGCATTCCACATAGCAAACAATATGCGTGTAATAGTTCTCTTTCATACATTAACATGACAGATTCCACTAAATGTTCTGAAGCATAGCTTTTCAAGAAATACAATCGGTCTGCTTATTAATTTAATTGGGGAAAAAAATGGTGTTGTAACAATATGTTGATGTTTGCAAAAGTTTTTACTTTTTATAATATTCATTTAATGTTTTAGGATGAATATTTTTCTTGTTCAAATTAAGTATACAAGGCTGTGCTTAAAATTTTGTCCAGTGCAGATGTTAATTTTATGTTATTAATATGGTAATCTTTATTAAATTATATTCTTTATATGAATTATTGAATTATATTTATTGAATTACATGCCCCATGAATTAAATTAAGCATTTGCACTTCAAGGCTTAATGTCAATTTTTAAAAGAAAAAGGGCAATGAGCAATATAAGTGAATATATACTGTATGAAAATAAGCTGTTATTTATTAAGAATATGTGAAAAACTCAATATTGACAAAATTGTCTGACAGAACTTTATAATTTGAAGGTGGTGATTTGTTAACATTTATTATTATTTAGGATATGGGATTTAGGATTTTCACATTCTGATTCCAATGCCTAATTATTCAGTTTTTAAAATGACTATAATTAAATAAAATGTTCTTAAGAATAAAATATTATGTGTTTTTTGGAGAGTGCACTTTCATTGTGATGCTATTAAATTTTTATATTTTTTTTAATATTGTGAAAGTCCACGAAATGACACAAATGGATTTGCTATTGAGACAACACAGTGGAAAACGTGAAAATTAGTTCTAACAGCAAATAAAAAAACAAAAACAAAAAACAACAACTAATCATGCCCTACATGCCTTGCAACATATTGTGTCAGGTGTATGATAGGACACTATGAGTCAAAATAGATCACACTCATCAATCAGGACTTTCAGCAAATATAAGAAAGAGCCTATATCATTTATTTTAGCTTCAAGAATTGGTGACACACTGCACTCTTTATGTTTTTCTGAACAGATTCAGTGCTTTTTGGTACACTGAAGTTTTCAAGTAATTGTGCTGCACTTATCAGCAGGTTTGCAAGGTGGCAGCTGATGTTCAAGTTGTAGCTTGTGAAGTCAAAATTATTAGCCCCCTGAATTTAAGGCCTCGCTGTTTATTTTTTCCCCAATTTCTGTTTATCGAAGAGAAGATTTTTTTTCCAACACATTTCTAAACATAATAGTTTTAGTATCTCATCTCTAATAACTGATTTCTTTTATCTTTGCCATCATGACAGTAAATAATATTTTACTAGATATTTTTCAAGACACATCTATACAGCTTATAGTTACATTTAAAGGCTTAATTAGGTTACTTAGTTTAACTAAGCAAGTTATTGTATAACAATGGTTTGTTCTTTAGACTATCGAATAAAAATATAGCTTAAAGGGGCTAATCATTTTGACCTTAAAATGTTTTTAAAAAATAAAGTTTTTATTTTTATTTTAGCCAAAATAAAACAAATAAGACTTTCTCAAAAAGAAATTTTTTTTTTTATCAGACATACTGTGAAAATTACCTTGCTCTGTTAAACACCATTTGGAAAATATTTAAAAAAAGAAAAAAAAAATAATTCAAAGGGGGACAAATAATTCTGACTTCAACTGTAGTTCTTGTTCATGAATAAGGTAAGAATGAGTAATGAAGTTCTCCAGTACTCCACTGTAAGACCCCGTTTTCACTGATGCGTTTTAGTTTAAAATGGCGTTCCACACTCCAGTCTACACTGGCATTTCTAGCGTTTCTGAAAAGCTCTCCGTCCACACTAAACGTACATCACATGACCATACCCACACTCTGACATGCGCTGAAATTTGCTTCAGCGTCCTCATGTATTTGGCCATCTGAGCTCCAGGCAGTAAGTGGAAGATTTGCGGGCACCTCCCCAGGTGAGAGCAGCGTTTATTGGTCAGTCCATTCAAAATCTGCTGCTGGATCTCATATCCTTATAGTTGTTAAACGTGATCTAAAAATTATCTTGTGTATATCTAATGACCCTGTCTTTTGAATCTATTTACTTACTTGTTCTCAGGTGAAACTGATTACTTACCTTTATTTCCCATAGGCCTGAAAGTTGTACTTTATACTATTATAATGCCCATTACTGATTATTAAAACTGATAAGAAGAGATTGCTATTCTTATAGCTTCACCATGCATTTTCTCTTATAATCATTTTGTATTGCCAAAACCACAGTAAGCCTAATGTTCCATAATTTTCAATGAAAATGAAACTGTTATGTTAACTATTAGGCTCCATTTTTTTAAAAAAATAAATTTGCATACAGTGAAGATCATGGTTATATAAATATATAGGGCTTAACATTTTTAGTGTTTGTTATGTTTAAGTTAATATCAAAATTAAAATAGACAGTATTCATTATTATTGTTAAGATTGTTAAGATGAAACGTAGCCAGGGTGATGTGAAAGACGTTATAAAAGTGCACACCCCTTACATTTGAAAATGTGCCCAATGTGTGGCATCCTCTGGCTTTCGTTTCCCCTATAAACTTGAAAAGTTTTAACATTGTGTACTTTATATTGAGAAAAAGCCCCAATCAGGGAGCCAATGTTGCCAGCCTCACAAAAGTCTCTGTTTTAAGGTCTCAAAAACTCCAGGATAATGTAGACGGAAGGCATAACCATAGCAAAACTTATGCATTTTAAAACTAAAACCTATTGTAAATGGGGCCTAAGGCATGTATACATGTAGGCTATTGTATAAAAAGAAAATGTATCAGATTGTCTAAAAATTTATGTCTGCAAGTTACTGTAACGTAATCAGCAACACAACGTACCAGTTTTAGTAGTATTTTTTGTAAGTGATGTTTGTATTTTTGAAGATTGAATTGTGTTCCACAATATGAAATACAACAGAATCTAAAGTTCAAAACTTTTCAGAAAAGGGGCATCACTTCAAGCTATGTATTTCAGCAATGGAGAAAAACTGTAAAATAATTTAATCGGTATATTTTAGATGAATAAACCTTCACCAAAAACCTACATATACCACCTGCATATTTATTTATAAATTATATTTCACTTGTTTGTTTTTAGTTTAAAGTGTAGTCTTGCCTTTAGTGTCAACCTGAAGTGGCTCAGTATACAATGAAATGTGAGGGTCATGGGCTTACCCTCTTTATCTGTCCATTTATCTGTTTCTAAACAATCACTAGCTAAACAATCACTCTTCATTAAACTGCCTCTTTACTTATAATTCTATTAAAATTATTTCCCCTCATATTTAATTATATTAAAAATAAAAAGGCATAGAAAGGCCAAAAAGTAGCTGAAGTGCTAGTGAAAACATCAAATGAAAAAGACGACAGTCAAAAGGGATAGAGTTAAAAAAGAAAAGACAGAGTAAGAAATAGACAGTTGGTTTCATAGAGAGACAAAAGAAAACACCTGTTGGGTTGGGATGAAAGGAAGAGAGACAGGCCTAAAGGGACCATCACAGGGGCCCTTCGCCTAGTTTTAATTTCACTGTGAACTGTCAGCCACTATCTTTCCTCTCCTCCTCTTCTTTTCACTCCTCTCTGCCATAGACTTCTCATTTTGTCTGTAGTGTTGGCAGCCATTCTGACAAGTAGTTCTTCATTTTTTATTATGTTCGTGTCTAGCAAGGTCTGTTTTCAGGCAAAGAGCTAGTCAGCACAAAAATCAGTCCTGTACTAAAGGAGTAAAAAAAAAACAGGTGTCACACGGAGTCAGACAGCACGAGAGAGAGAGTTGAAAGAGGAGTCGATTGGTTTGATCCCACTGTCCTTTCTTCACAGAGGTGTTGCGGTCTGCAGGAGTGTTGTTTTTTTGTTTGTTTTGTTTTTTAACATTCACACAGAAAATATTAGCCCTCATGTGAATGTTTTATTCATTCATCATTTTCTTTTTGGCATAGTTCTTTTGTTAATCCGGAGTTGCCACAACTGAATGAACCACCACCTTATCCAGCATATGTTTTATGCAGTGGATGCCCTTCTAGCCGCAACACATCACTGGGAAACATCCACACACACTCATTCACACTCATACACTATGGACAAATGGGAAAACACCATATAAACCGGAGCACCCAGAGGAAACTGCACGCAAACACGGGGAGAACATGCTAACTCCATACAAAAATGGCAACTTACCCAGCCAAGAACCAGCAACCTTCTTGCTGTGAGGCAAATGTGCAAACCACTGCACCACCGCATCACTGTGAATGTTTTATTCGTTTTGTAAACTTTCCCTAAGTGATGGTTAACAGAGCAAGGCAATTTTACAGTATTCCTTCCTTTTGGTGAAGGGCCACTGTTATCTCCATTTACCCTGATTGTCTACAGGACAAGCCTCTTATTCAATAACTTTTCTAATTATTTTAACTTGCGTAGTTAAAATAATAACCTAGTTATGCCTATAACTGCACTTTAAGCTGAATACTAGTATCTTCAAAAATATGTTGCAATACCATGTACTATAATCAGTGCAAAGACAAAAGAAATGAGTTATTAAAACTATTATGTTTAATAATGTGTTGAAAAAACTCCTCTTCATTAGACAATGCTTG
The DNA here is from genome assembly GCF_052040795.2 of Danio rerio. Lineage (NCBI taxonomy): Eukaryota > Metazoa > Chordata > Actinopteri > Cypriniformes > Danionidae > Danio > Danio rerio. The sequence goes on from NC_141021.1 coordinate 28,603,347, forward strand.
AGAGATAATTTTAAAAGAATATAACAGGATGGATAATAATTTTGACTTCAACTATGGGTGCTTACCAGCTTTGTGTTTGAGCTAAGTTAAAATAAAAGAGTTATTTCATTACCCTTTGATCATAACCACATGCACTACTGTGACTAGTAATAAATAAATAATTTGGTTTCAACAACTATTAACCACAACAAAAAAAAAAAACATATTAAAAATTCTTGCAGAAGGAAGCACTTTAGAACATCACTAAAGCATCCCAAAAGCACCCATTGTCTTACATAGCAAGCATCATTGTCATCACTTTATATTTTTAAATATATCATACAATCTATATAAAATAACTCTTCTTTCTTCAGCTATGTACATATTTGTATAAGATTAAAAATAATATACAGAGAGATGCTGAAACAAAATTTACTGAAATCACAAAAGTGAAACTGAAGCCAAACTATATTATTATTATTATTATTATTATTATTATTATTATTATTATTATTATTATAGTATTGTCATCTGTTTACACACACAATCTTTACACACAATTTAAAAAACCTGACACTCAAACAACAGACCTTATGCTAGCTATCAGCCTTTGACTGTTCAAAAAACACCCTTTGTAACACATAACACACAGTTCTCTATGTAACACATAAAAAACTTTAAGCATATTGATGTCCTTTTTCAAACTCTAACTCGTCAGTGGCTCACCATCACTGGTCACATGTGCAAACATGAGAATATGATTTTTTTTTTTTATACTGTGCATTACTATATTCACAAAAATAAATACTGTACATTAAAAAAAATCTCTTACTATTCTTTTGCTTAGTTCCTGATTTATCAGGGGTCAGAATAAACCACCAATAATAATACTATTAAAAAGCATTGTGCAGTACTGAATCAGCCAAACGGGAGTCTATGTGGGGCAAACTGTGAATCACTTTTGTTGCTTTCAAACAAAATTCATGCAATAAAATTACCAAACAGTTTTGTCTCTACAAGTTGCAAAAACTATAAATTTTTCAAATGCTAACATACCTGCTTAAAAATTGTTAAAAACTTTTTCAAAACAGAATGATTGTAAATTGCATGCCTTTTTTTATTAGAAAGGATTTTTTTTTTTGTAAAGAGCTATACCTTGGAAAGTTTTGTTGGGAATACAGGTTAGTAGGCAAAGAAGAGTGATAAATGGTGATTAATAATTAGTGAAAGCAGGAGTACGTGGAGGACAAAGTGTTTGTCATTTTATAAGCTCAATACAATCAATATCTAAATTTCTACATGTACCAACCAAAGCTTGCCTCTTTAACTTGCAGTTTGGTAAATGTTTCTAAATATTGGAACTGTGGTTGTTTTCACTTGTGCTGTAAAGTAGGCCTACTACATTTGCAACACAAGTATTTTTTTATTCTCATCACACATTTTAACCAATATGTAATGTAAATAATGTAAAATTATATACTGGTGTAGATAAAAAAAAATCATTCAAACTTCAAAAATAGAGGTTTCTGTAAAAAAAGTCTGCAATGCTGCCTGTTGTTAGTGTTTTAGGTAATTGTGTTATGAATGGAATGTATGTTTTTTGAACAATTTGAGAATTGTTGTCAGTGGTATGGTGTAACAAACTTATTTTGAAGTGTACATGAACTGTTGTGCTGGTTTGAGAGACTTTTGTAGGCAAGCTGAACTGCAGTTTAGCATCATTTGGCAATGCACACAGTGTGAAGCGTTTTGAAAATGATACTTCAGTATTGCACAATGCTTGTTACGATGAGGAAAAACTGTAATGATAACTAAAATAAATAAGTAGTTTGGATTTAATCTTGCTTTTGCTTGCTTTCTCTGTCTATGACTCTATATCGTGAAAACATATCGTGTACATTTAGTAGCACAAGAAATACTTTGTTATGAATATGTGTGTATGATATATCAAAAAAAGTTATGGCTTAGGTGTTTGCAATTTGAGATGTGTTTTGTTATATTTTAAATGCAATGCTTCATTTTGCAAAATCAGAGGGTTTCAAGTTTTGAAAAAAAGAGGAAAAGTTTTGAAAATGTGGGCAAAAAAAGTTATGAAAGTTATTAACACACCTAAATAATATTACACATGTAAATGTTCTTCCAGTAAAACATGAATAAATATTTAAATGGTGAAGTGTTCATACAGTACAATATGTATCTACACATACATGCATACATAAACTCAAATGATAAATTTTAAATTAAGTAAATATGGGAAAATATTTTGGAGTAGGCTATTTCAGTCTCATCATATGCCAAATCATATATATATATATATATATATATATATATATATATATATATATATATATATATATATATATGTGTGTGTGTGTGTGTGTGTGTGTGTGTATGTATATATAGTTGAAGTCAGAATTTTTAGCTCCCCTTTTTTTCAAATTTTTTTGTTTTGTTTTTTAAATATTTTCCAAATGACGTTTACCAGAGCGGGGAAATTTTGAATGTATCTCTAATAATATATTTTTCCTCTGGAGAAAATCGTATTTGTTTTATTTTGGCTAGAGTAAAAGCAGTTCTTAATTTTTTTTAATCGATTTTAAGGTCAAAATAATCAGCCCCTTAAAGCAATATTTTTTTTCGATAGTCTACAGAACAAACCATTGTTATACAATAACTTGACAAATTACCCTGACCTGCCTAGTTAACCTACTTATCCTAGTTAAGCCTTTAAAAGTCACTTTAAGCTGTATAGAAGTGTTTTGAAAAAATATCTAGTCAAATATTATTTATATATATATATATATATATATATATATATATATATATATATATATATATATATATATATATATATATATATATATATATATATATATATATATATATATATATATATATATATATATAGGCGACGCAGTGGCGCAGTGAGTAGCACATTTGCTTCACAGCAAGAAGGTAGCTGGGTCGCTGGTTCGATCCTTGGCTCAGTTGGCATTTCTGTGTGGAGTTTGCATGTTCTCCCTGCATTTGCGTGGGTTTCCTCCGGGTACTCTGGTTTCCCCCACAGTCCAAAGACATGCGGTACAGGTGAATTGGGTAGGCTAAATTGTCCGAAGTGTCTGTAAAGGCTGGAAAGGCATCTTCTGCGTAAAAACTTGCTGGATAAGTTGGCGGTTCATTCCACTGTGGCGACCCCAAATTAATAAAGGGACTAAGCCGACAAGAAAATGAATGAATGAATGAATGAATGAATATATATATATATATGCCATATCCATAAGCCATTATAAATTGAATAATGAATATGAAATTCTTTATGATAAATCTTTATGGGTTTTTATGTAGTCTCTAATTGTGTGTGTTCTTGTTTTTGTGATTATAGCACTAGACAAGCTGAGCACACAGCATTTGTACCACCCGACGCAGGTGGAGATCGTGCAGTCCAATGTGGTGTTTGACATTAGCAGTCTGATGCTGTATGGGACTCAGGCAGTACCTGTGAGATTGAAGATCCTACTGGACCGTCTGTTCAGTGTCCTTAAACAGGAAGAGGTTCTACACATTCTTCATGGCTTGGGCTGGACTCTGAGAGACTACGTTAGAGGCTACATATTACAGGTAAATTAAAAACTAAAACATGATTCTATTCACAACATAACTGATATCATAAAAACACAAAAAAGGCGTGCCTTTCATATATTGTGAGGTAAACAATACAATGAAGCAATGGATTTTCTAAAAGGTTTCCTATTATTCTGCCAGGGACAATAGAAAAGATATGAAAAGTTAATAAATAAAAGTGCAAGAAAATAGAACCATCACGACTGAAGCCAGTTACTGACTAGAACCACCAAGATGTTTTCCCACACCTCTTGCTCTTTAATTGGAATCAGACACATTTCTTAATCAAAGGTACAGGGCTTTTGGGTTCTCAACAAAACCAAAGTGTTCCTGTATGAATTAGTTAAGAGCAACTGAACATGTGCTTGTGGTTAGCCTTGTGTGTCCAACGCCAATAGCAGAGCGAGGTGGATGGCTTTGGTTTGGAGACCATGCCTAAGTGGAACAGCATGCTGAGCTTGAAGGCGGTTTTGAGGCCTTGTACAAGGAAATGGCTTCTGTGAGTAAATCTCTCCCTCTCGCACACTTTTTCTCTCATCATTTGACTGGAAGGAATTGTGAAAGGCTGTATTTTTTTACTGTTCAACAGTCATTTGTGGTGTCTGTTTGTGTTTCTCATTGCTCTACCCCTGATGGCTTATTTGAAAAACCCCCAGACATTAAAAACGACATGGCAAAATACTAACTACTCTATTTGATATATTCAGCAATTTTTTAATTAAAAAACTTTTTATGGGTTTCCAATCAAGACACTTAATTATCATGTTTAATAATGTTCCGAATATTAGGTTTTAGTTAGCAAACATATAAGAAAATAAACTTAAAAAACAACTGAGTTGGTATCTGATACTGATCTCATAATAGTACTAGACTAAACACTGCCCTTAGTATGTGCAAGATAGCTGTTAAACCATGATGTCCAGCTCATCTGCCCTAATAAATAACTGTATAAAGTTTATTACAGTCAAATAAATGATTACATTTCATAATATTTGTAACATTATACAAAACCTGCATTTCAGTCTGATTAACATTTACAAGTATGAATAAATGATGCAGTAAGTCAGTTTAATGCTTTGCCTATGGTTTATTATTATAATTATTGTAAAGTATACCAACAAAAGCTGCTATTGGGCAAATATGTTTTGTACTTCCCAGCATCTATTCTATACAAAGTGCAGGTAAACGTCTGATTCAGGACTGACAAAGAAAAAAACACTTGAGCTCTTGCAACCACACTAATGAATGTTCTCCTCCCCCTCTCTCTGCCTCTCTCTCATTCCCAAACTGTCTGTTCTGTGTCTCCTCTTCTTTTTGGAATTGTTTTCTTGTTATTTACCTGCCCGCTCTCCTCTCGACCTCATCTGTCTGTCAGTCTAGAAGCAGAGTGTTGAACATTGTTAATCAGAGCCTTGACACAAGATGTCACAACCCACGGAAGGTGCCAGCAGGAGCATGTGCACAGGAATCTTAATTTTAATCTCATAAATATTTAATGCAAAAAAGAGAAAAAAAGAGGTGTGGAAGAGAGGAAGAATGAGAACAAGAAAATGCACAGAGTGAGGGTTTATGAATGCATGTGTGCACTACTGTGTTTGTGTATACTTTTGTAGAGCAGATGTCATTTCTTGTAATATTAACACATTTAATTAAGTCACCTAAAATTACACTGAATTAGGAATACTTTTTTTTTTTACCGTAGTATTTTGTCATGTTTGGGTGACAGAATATCAGTCAGCTGCAGTTTTGACTATTTTGTGTCTGGCAGTGCCACAGTGTGATGTGTTCTGTTCTTTACTGAGAAAGTTCATAGGTCATTATTAAACTTTGTGGTTTATGAATAATCCCCCTCTGCTCTTTGCTCTCTCCATTTCCTTCTGTCTGCCGTCGAGCTGTCTCCTAGATAGCATACCTGTCACCAATAATAATTCAACAACGCTCACTCTCAGAAGTCAAACCCGTTGCCTGTCATACTTTTCACTGGTGCAGTTATCATCTGCTAGATCGCTCGCACACACATTGACAAACACACACAACAGTGATTTTGCCATGAAATGTTGACACACTGCACATCAGATACAGTTGCATTTCTCTCTCTTCTTTATGTTCTCTAAGTCTATTTATCTCTTTCTCTAATTCTTGTTATGTCTTTAATTTTGTGTTATATGAGAGAAACATATATGTGTAGGTCTTTCCATTGTGTTTTAATAATTTCATATAAATAATTATATTGTTCATCTCACTAAAGTACAGCAGTCCTATTGCACATGTAAATTGAAATTCCCTGAAATATGTTTTTTAGAAAGGCCAAAGATGGCCATTGATCTTAAAATATAGTTCACTTATAATATATCTTAATAAAATAAATAATATTACTATATTTTTTAATATAAAATAATTTTATCTAACAATAAATGCATATAAACACAAATGCAAAATGAATAAACACACACATTAACAAAATGACAGATAATACAATATCAGATTACGATTTCAACAGCACTCTCCTGTTGTTCATAGACTTTGTGCAAGAAATTGCCGGATTGACTACTAGAAAGAGCCTAAAACTAATTGGCAAATACAGCTCTGTGTCGGCAATAATAGTAAGCTTGCATGTTTGGAAAAGATGATGTTATCTATATCCTTAGTACTGTTAATAATGTACTGTAAAATATACTTGATTATATACTTGATTATATACTTGATTGTTCGAATGCTGTGTTGTTTTACTCATTATTAGTTACTCCAAATAAATAATCAAACCTGTGTGTGTGTGTGCGTGCGCCTTTAGAAGGAAATTTATATAGGGATTAATCATTACACAGGGCTGGCTGGAATACTCGATTCTGATTGGTCAGTTGCCAGATTTCATGGTTGTCCCGAGATAACAACCACTAAATAAAGCAAGCTTATTCAGAAACTTTGAGTCACTGTCATTAAATATATATTTAAAACCATATAACATCCACATTCATATTTATCAGCAAGTCTTTCACGCCGCAGTTTTTGACTTTTTGGCGCGGTCTTGTAAATGAATTATACGGATGTCAGTCTATGCTTTATTCAGTCAGTTTGATTTCAGTCAGCCTAGCGTTTGACAATTTGGTGCCATCCTGTGACTAAATAATGTGCAAGTTGTCATGAGCTGTTTTTGTCCGCTTTGCATTTAATTAAAGATTTAATAAATTATTAGGGCTCAAAACAATGTTTTGAGACTAATTTCCAAGGTTTGTGATAGCCGTGTAATAAGCGGGATACTGTAAATACATCAAGGAGATTCTTCTATAACAACCTCATGGATGTATTTTGTCCTTAATTTAATGTTTTTTAATTAAAATAAAATCATTCATTGTAAGCTTATGCTAACACACAGTGCATTCACTAGTTAACAATAATGCATTAGTAAATTTTGAACTAATAAATGCTGTACAAGTACTGTTCTTTATTAGATTGTAATAATATAAACATTAACTAATATTAATAGGCTATTACAGAATAAAGCCCGACAGGCATACTGGCTTACATGGCTAATTGCCATAAAACGTAAGAATTAGACAGAAAACATTTTATGAATATAGTTATTAATTATTTAAATAAAAGCTTAACTGACATAAACAAATGTAGCTGAATGGATGTGATGTAGCATACAGTACATTAATCTGAGTATTATTCAGTCACCAGATGGCAAAAAAAGTAAAGAAAATGCAATGTTGACAGAAAAATTGCTTAATAATGCATACACAAACCTACAAATTATCCAGTCAAAAGCGGCATGACAGACAAGGATATATGAATCTGGATGTATGTATATGGATGTGAACGTATTCCCTGACAGTCAAGATAATTTCAGGTACCCGGATGAGCCTATGTTATTAGTTTCAGCAGTTGTTAGCTGTTGCGAATGACCAATCATAATCAACTATTCCAGACAGCCCTGTTATCTGCAATAACAACCACCTGAAACCTTATCATAAACTGTAATGTTTTATGTTTATTTGACCAAAAATGATGATAAATCTTTAGTAGACTGCAGAATAAAAGATAAATCTACGGGTGAAGAGGCTGGAGCAGTGCTGATACTAGTAGAATATTGCAAGGCTATGTAGATATGAATATACACATGATTTTTACATCTATAATAAAATGAACAGTAAAACCCCAATATTATTATTTACAGCAGTTTTTCTTTATTTAAAAAAAAATTGTATTGTCAATTTTGTGCTAATAATATAAAACATGTACCATTTTAAATATAGTGCTTGCACATATTTAGAGAATGTAAAAAGTAACGATAAGGCAGTATTTTGTTTTAAGGTTAATTTAATAAATAAAGTCTCTGCGATTCATAGAGCGACTATGATGATCAATAGAGAATATTTTGGAGTTTACTTACAAATAGGAATAAAAGAACATGCACATGTGCATGTTTGAAAGTGTGCTGCCTGCCAAAGTCTTAGCCTGCTGGCTTCACATGATCCTTTGTTCTTTTTGCTTTTGTTCTGATCTGTTGTCCGAGTCTTGACTGCTGATAACCGTGTTCTCTTCTTGTGTCGTTCAGATGAGAGCTTTTGTGTGTGTGTGTGTGTGTGTGTGTGTGTGTGTGTGTGTGTGTGTGTGTGTGTGTGTGTGTGTTTGTGTGCGTCTGTGTGTGTGTTGCGATGGGGGGAGGGGGTGGGGTGCATCTTTTTGGACATCTCCTGTTAGGATGTGGGGTGATGTGTGAAAAATGGACGAGAGGCCTGAGAGTGCCAGCACACTTTCTAGTCCCTTGCCAGCACCCTCTCCTCTCCCTCATCCTCTCCCAGCTGTAAGATGTAAGCTGGAACACCAGCCTGACAGAAATGGAGACCAGATGCCTGTATTTCTCCGCTGTCACTTGGCCGCTCCCCAACAGATGGAATTCCGATCAGTCTGGGCTGTCTCTTGTTCTTTTGGAAAAAGGGAGTGAGGAGGAGGAGTATAGGGAAAGTGGAGGAAGGTTCTATGGCAGCCAACTTGTGGATTCGCCCCAGGCTAAGCGACATTCCCAGTAATGTTCTTGTCCTTGTAGAACATTCAGCTTCCGCTGGCTTCCTTTAGCTCTTTTATGAGAAGCAGTTTCTCTGACTCTGACATAGATTCCAGGGAGCCAGATGGAACTGCTAAGCTAAGCGAAGTCCTTCCTTGCCCCGTCCTCGTCTCTCCGCTTTCCTTCAGTGCTGAAACCCCCCACAGCATTCATTTACCCAGCCTCCCCCTTTTCTCCCTCAGGGACAGACCAGGGTGTCCACACAATGAGCCTATTTTATTCAAATAAACCTGACATCTGGGTGCAGTATGCTTGGCCCATCTTCCATAGCGCAAAGGAATTTGTAGGGGGCACAACCCATCGTGCTTCAGTGAGGCACAATATGCTCCCTTCCTGATACATTTAATGAAGGATGTCCTCTAGCCAAACGACATGATTTGATTAAGAGAGGAGGTACCAGACCCCAGAAAACAGCAACCACAAGCTGCCTGACAGTCATTACACAGACAAAAACACATCACACAGTAGCTCGTCAGTGCGGTAAGTTAGTTTTGGTCGAGCATATGTACAATGAAAAACTTTTTAAAAGTATTGCTGAATCAAATTATATATTCACTTTTTCCTTTATATCATGTATTTACAGATTTGCACTTGTTTTGGTGATAATTAAAATCCATTTCAAACAAAACAGCTTTTAATTTTGACTGTTAATACATAGTCAATTGTTCACAATAATGTCCTACAAATGTTTGTATACTTTTCAAAAAGTTTGGTCTTTATAGATTTGTTGTGGCATCAGGAAAACATGAGGCAAACCTCTCTGTTCTGAAAGGTACAATCAGCACACATTTTCTGGCAGTTTACTTCAAACATTTCAGTCTCACTCATATTTTTTTCCTGCTCCACATTTTGCTTTGCACTACCTCTAATCACTCCAGAGAAACTTCCATTTTAGGTAGTCTAGCACTCTTGAGAAATTTTGGAATTGATCCTTAACCAAACCTTTTATGCACCACATGCTTTCTGACACCCCCCTCCCCATGTCCCATCCCTTTACCTCCATCTCCTCCTCAGACTCCCACCGTCATCTAACCTGCTCTTTGTTATCGCTGGATAATACCTCGTCCATGGGCTGTGTGGAGCCACAGTCTTTCTGAAGGTGGAATTCTTGCATATGGTTATGATTTCAGTACGTCAAGCTGGATTTGAGTTTTTAAGGCATATGCTTTGCTCAGGGCTAGCCAAGTCAGCTTCAGGCACATCAAAGGTTCGCTGCACTGAATCAAGGTGATTTCACCAACCCGATCTCCCCTTCAACCCCCTGCCTGAAGCATCTTCCCACCCACCCAAACATGTGGCCAGCTGCAGCAGAACTCGCACATTAGTTATTGTCTGCAAAACTACAATAACTACAAACTAACCCAAATACAAAAAAGCAACAACAACAAAATGCAAAATACTATTACAAAATCTGTATTTACTTTTCACAGCTATATTTTCTATAATATTGGCATTTTGCCTCAGCAGTTTTTTTTAGTTCATAGGCTAGAGTTAAGGTTTTTAAAACTGAACTTTGCAGGTTAACCATGTTTTAAAGTAATTCTAATGTAAATAAATGCAACAGAAAAGATTAATACTAATTAATTAGTTGAATTATTCATTCATTTTCATTCAGGTTAGTCTTTTTATTCATCAGGGGTCACCACAGCGGAATGAACCGCTAACTTTTAACCACACTGAGCCACTGTGTCAACTATATTATTTAATCCATTCATTCATTCTGTCAGAACTGTATTTAGTAATTAGTGGAGACAATATTTAAGCAGTGAGAAAATTCTCGTTATTAACAAACCATTCACTTTTAGAATTTACACTTTTATCTCAATAAGCTTGTTTAGTGACACCAAAACAATAAAGGAAATTGCTATATGCTATATTAAGAAAGCTGCAATTCAAAAGAGTATGTTAACCTGTGTTTAAATTATTCTGATGTAAACAGGCACACCTGAATATATATTAGCTACTTCCAAATATTTTAATATTTATTAGCTACATCCAAATATTTGTTTCCCAACAATGCTTTGAGGAAATTCATGTTTATGTTCTTATCGCAGTTAAGTAATTACAGTTTTCTGTCATTTTGGCCACTCTTAAAAATGATCCACTATGTGTTCCAAGTTTTTTATGTAATTGAACACATTTCTCTTAGTGCCAAAAAACAGATGAGCGGATGTTTTTGAAGATGTAGGGTTACATGCAGGTTACAATGTCCAAGGGAATTTGGAAGTAATGCTTCTTATATTGGATATGCACACAGGTCCATTCCACCTTATCCATGATAGTTTGCATAAGTCCAAGGAGACTACTGGAAACAGGAAGCAAAAAAAAGTATTAGAAGATCAGATGAAAAAAAGATGTCCATGGTGGGAATGGGAAAACATGTGGGATCTGAGCTCTAAATGTGTTAATAGTAAAATAGTTCAGTTTAAAAATAATTGAAGCATCAGGTGTGGTTGCATTAACAATACTTTTTAACACAAGAACACATTTCTTAGCACATTTTAACTGATGTGAATTAACAATGAACGATACAGTATATGTCATTAGCATTTATTAGCTTTTGTTAATCTTAGTTTAGATTGCAGTGCATTACTTAGTTAGCAGATAAAAAATAGATCTAAAAATTGTATTAGGAAGTTTTGAAATTAAAAATCAACCAAGACGATGTTTATGATTCATGTAACTGTACCAGGAGTTCCTAAACCTTTCAGCCCGCGACCACCAAAATAATAATGTCAGTACTCGCGACCCCCATTTTTCAAGATGGTTATAATGGTTATAATGTAAATATATAAATGATGCAGACACAAATATAGGCATACATAAACATGAGCTTATAGACAACACAAAACTGACAGTCTATTAACCATATGTTTTTTTAATAGTCATTTCTTAATTTAATTACATTTTAATATAAAAATCAAAGGCTGATGGCAGATTTTTTTTATGTGTATGTTGTTGTTTCTTTAATGCAACTACTAATTATATTCTGTGGGTTATGAATAAAATAACCCCCCCAGGGGGTCCCGACCCTCACTTTGAGAACCACTGAACTGTACAACGTTCGAGGTTACAGAAGTAACCCTTCGTTCCCCGAGGAGGGGAACGGAAGTGCCATGAATGGGAGGATTCGGATCAGAAGCCGCTTATCTGGAGAGTATTGAACGGGCCAATGAATGAAATTAATTGGCAGCGTAAGCTTGCGCAGGTGTGCGACATCTGCAATCATCTCAGCATATAAGCACACCTGAAGCCAGCAGACGCCATCCTTTTAAGCTGAAGAGACTTTCAAACAGCTAAGGGACAGTCATTATGGCGACGGAATATGGCACTTCCGTTCCCCTCCTCGGGGAACGAAGGGTTACTTCTGTAACCTCGAACGTTCCCCTTCGGTTGGGGAACTTCAGTGCCATGAATGGGAGAATATGGAAAGCGCCATAATGACTGCACCTTACCAACACCCCCGATGAGGAGATAGTCAAGCAAGCGTGACGCACCCACATCATGGGGGGCGCGGTCCTCCAACGTGTCCCTGGCCCTAATTTATCCTACTTCAACAGAAGTTTTACGGATTTAGATATATTTTTTGGGAAGTCGTGAGCATCTAGATAATTCTAGGAAATACGACAGTACGTTGGGAAGCGTGCAATCCCGATAGGGAGGACGCTGCGGAGGCCATCCGTTACCCAAGGGGGGGATAGATGGCAGAATTTACCTATGGACTAGCCCTAAAAAGGGGGAGTACGCATAGCAAAGAGTGGTTAGCGGAGAGGGAAGACACGGGTCCGCCCAGGGGGGGGACTTAACCGTGGCGGAATAAGCATATGGGATCGCCTAGTGGGGATCACGCATAGCAGGCACCTATACCCAAAACGCGGGCTGACCAGCGGGCAGACCTACAACGTAGTGGGCCAGCAAGTGACTCCTCCGCTGAGTCAGTGCTGGGGGCCACGGAGGAATCTGCAGGGCTCACCTGACGGGGAACTTTACTGACAGATAAAAAAGGCGCACGTACCTCCGTGTTAGGGAGAATGGCGCAGCAAGCGTGTTTCAACACCCTACCGAGTTGTCTCCTCAATCACCAAAGGGTTACCTAATACCCTTGAGGAAACCGGCTCCACTCGCAGATTGTAAAACCTTGCAAATGTGTTGGGTGTCGCCCAGCCCGCAGCTCTACAGATGTCTGTTAGAGAGGCGCCGCGTGCATGCGCCCAAGAGGATGCAACGCTCCGAGTGGAGTGTGCACGTACTCCCGGGGGACACGGCTGACCTCGACTCGAATAAGCGAGTGAAATGGCATCCACAATCCAGTGGGATAATCTTTGTTTCGATACGGCACTTCCCTGCTGCCGACCGCCATAACAGACAAAGAGCTGCTCAGATGATCTAAAATTCTGAGTACGGTCCACATAAATGCGCAGAGCGCGAACTGGACAAAGTAAAGAAAGGGCTGGGTCTGCCTCCTCCGGGGGCAGCGCTTGCAGGTTCACTACCTGATCTCTAAAGGGGGTGGTAGGAACCTTGGGCACATAACCGGGGCGGGGTCTCAGGATAACGTGAGAGTAATCCGGCCCGAATTCCAGGCACGAGTCACTGACCGAAAATGCCTCCAGGTCCCCGACCCTCTTGATGGAGGCCAACGCAACCAGCAGAGCTGTCTTCAGGGACAGAAATCTTAGAGATACTGATTCGAGTGGCTCAAAGGGATCGGATCGCAGACTCGTGAGAACGAGGGCGAGATCCCAAGAGGGCATGAGAGGGGGGCGAGATGGATTAATTCGCCTAGCACCCCTAAGGAACTGGATGACCAGGTTATGCTTTCCCACGGTGCCGCCAGCTACCGCGCTATGATAAGCGGAGATGGCGGCCACGTAAACCTTGAGAGTGGAGGGCGACAGCCTGCTGTCCAACTTCTCTTGAAGGAAAGAGAGCACAACACTAATCTGGCAATTTCGGGGGTCTTCTCTGCGAGAGACGCACCATTCAGTGAATAGACTCCACTTCAGGGCGTAGGCGCGCCTCGTGGAGGGGGCTCTAGCCTGAGTGATGGTATTAACCACCGCAGTCGGTAGGTTACCTAAGTCTTCCTCGCGTCTAGGGACCACACGTGGAGGTTCCAAAGATCGGGGCGAGGGTGCCAGATGGTGCCCTGTCCCTGAGAGAGTAGGTCCTCTCTCAAAGGGATCCGCCAGGGGAGGGCCGTCGCGAGGAGTGAGAGCTCTGATATCCAGGTCCGGTTGGGCCAAAGGGGCGCAACTAGCAGAACCTGTTCCTCGTCCTCCCTGACCTTGCACAGAAACTGCGCGAGCAGGCTCACTGGGGGAAACGCATACTTGCGCATGCCCCGAGGCCAGCTGTGGGCCAGTGCATCCGTGCCGAGAGAGCCCTCGGTCAGGGAAAAAAACAACTGGCAGTGAGCGTTCTCGGGGGAAGCAAACAGATCGATCTGGGCCTCCCCGAATCGCGCCCATATCAGCTGAACAGACTCGGGGTGGAGTCTCCATTCTCCAGGGCGTAACAGCTGTCGTGAGAGCGCATCGGCTGCACGATTGAGCGTGCCTGGGACGTGAATGGCGCGCAGCGATTTCAGCCGCGGGTGACTCCAGAGGAGCAGACGGCGGGCGAGCTGAGACATGCGGCGAGAGCGCATACCCCCCATGCGGTTGATATACGCCGCCGCCGCCGTACTGTCCGTCCTGACCAGCACGTGTTGCCGCTCCAGCACCGGTAAAAAGCGGTGGAGAGCGAGGAACACTGCCAACAGCTCTAGGCGATTGATATGCCAATGCAGCTGGGCACCCTTCCAGAGGCCCGCAGCCGCATGCCCGCGACACACGGCCCCCCAACCCGTGTTGGAAGCGTCTGTTGAAACAACAACATGGCTGGACGCCTGTCCTAGAGGCACACCGGCCTGTAGGAACGAGGGGTCGTTCCAAGGGCTGAGGGCGCGGCGACACAGCGCAGTAACCGAGACCCGGTGTGTGCCCGCGTGCCATGCGCGTCTGGGGACCCGATCGTGAAGCCAGTGCTGAAGTGGTCTCATATGGAGCAACCCGAGCGGCGTGACGGCGGCTGCGGATGCCATATGCCCCAGGAGCCTCTGAAAGAACTTCAGTGGGACCACTAGTTTGCTGTCGAGCTCCCTCAGACAGTTCAGCAACAGGCGAGCGCGTTCCTCGGAGAGGTGCGCTACCATGGTGATCGAGTCCAGCTCCATCCCGAGAAAAGAAATCCTCTGCACGGGGGCGAGTTTGCTCTTTTCTCGGTTGACCTGAAGCCCCAGTAGGCGGAGATGCCGAAGCACCTCGTCCCTGTGCATAATCAATTGCTCCCGCGAGTGGGCTAAAATCAGCCAGTCGTCGAGATAATTGAGTATGCGAATGCCCGCGAGCCGAAGGGGCGCTAGGGCACCCTCCGCGAGTTTGGTGAAGACCCGCGGAGACAGAGAGAGCCCGAAGGGGAGGACCTTGTACTGCCACGCTCGACCCTCGAACGCAAACCGCAGAAATTGGCGGTGGCGTGGAAGAATGGAGACATGGAAATACGCGTCCTTCAGGTCTATGGCTGCAAACCAATCCCGAGGACGAACGCATTGGAGAATGCGCCTCTGCGTGAGCATTCTGAACGGCAGCTTGTGCAGACAGCGGTTCAAAACGCGCAGATCTAGGATTGGCCGTGACCCACCGCTCTTTTTGGGTACGATGAAGTATGGGCTGTAAAACCCACTCTCCATCTCGGCTGGAGGAACCGGCTCGATTGCACCCTTCGCCAGGAGGGCAGCAATCTCCTCTCGCAAGACAGGGGCGGACAGGGGGTTGACCCTGGAGAAATACACGCCCGTAAACTTGGGGGGCCGTTTCGCGAACTGAATCGCGTAACCGAGTCTGATTGTGCGTATGAGCCACCGCGAGGGGCTGGCCCGCGCTAACCAGGCAGGCAGAGCCCTCGCTAATGGAGTCATCGCTACAATCGCTGACGTACCAGCGGTGGGGCAGCGCGGAGTGGGTGTGCTGATCCGGGAAGCACGAGGGTCCCGCGGAAAAGCTGGAGGAGAGCGATTCGCTCTGGCTCCGCACCCTGACTCCGGAGAGGGGGCTGGAGGGCTGAGGGAAGGGAGACCGTCCCCCCAGCGCTCGTGAGCCACTGGCGAAGCACGTAGAGTCTGCGAGCCGGAAGGCAGCGCGTCCCGGACTGGCAGAACTCGTGCAGTCACATCCGGGGAAGGGAAAAAGTGCTCTTTTACTGATGTTTTGGTGGCACTGAAAAGTACCGTTGTTATCGGGGCCCCGCCCTCCAGCGGGGAAAGAGCAAGTTTCCTCTTCTCCGGATGGCCTGTCTCAGGGACGCTTCGCGGTCCGTTTACCGGACTTAACGGCGCCCTGGGCAGGAGGGGCTGCCTGCTTTCGAGGTGAACGCCGCGCCCGCTTGGCCGGAGGCGCAGGCGGGGGCGGGGCAGCACTCGTTGGCGGGCGCCCTCGGCGAGGAACAGCGGAGGTGGATGGCTCGGCGGGCGGAGCGGGCTTACGGCCACGCCGATAGATGACATTGCCCATCGCATCCGACTGCTCTTTCACCGCCTTGAATTCCTGGGTGAATTCACCGACGGTGTCGCCGAACAGGCCAGCCTGGGATATGGGCGAGTCAAGAAAGCGAACTTTGTCAACGTCGCGCATATCGGCCAGGTTTAGCCAGAGGTGGCGTTCCTGAACCACAAGTGTGGACATCGTCCTCCCCAGCGCACACGCGGCGGACTTAGTAGTCCGAAGAGCATAGTCGGTCGCGGTGCGCAGCTCATGTAATAAGCTTGGGTTGGACCCGCCCTCGTGCAGCTCGGCCAGCGCCTGCGCTTGGTAGCGCTGGTAGGTGGCCATCGCGTGCAAAGCAGAAGCAGCCTGGCCCGCAGCCTTATAAGCTCTGGCTCCGAGGGAGGCAGACAACCTACAGGCTTTGGACGGGAGGCGGGGCAAACCCCGCCACGTAGAGGCGCCGCGCGGACAAAGATTGACCGCGATAGCGCGCTCCACTGACGGGATCGCCTCATACCCCCTGGCAGCTCCGCCGTCAAGGGCGGTGAGGGCGGAGGCACTCGCAGCACGGGCAGAGAAAGGTGCCCTCCAGGACTGCGTGAGCCTACTGTGCACTTCCGGGAAGAAGGGGACGAGAGGCTTCGAAGGCTTCGCCTTCTGGTCCTCTACGTAGCACCCATCTAGTCGGTCCGGCCGCGGAGCTGGGGGATAAACCATCTCCAACCCCACGGCCGAAGCAGCCCGGGAAAGCACGGCTAACATGTCCGCTTCAGGATCCGATTTGACAGCGCTCACCTGCCCGGAGGGGGCGAGCGGGTCCGGATCTTCGTCGGACAGTGAAAGCCCACCCTCCGATGCCGCGGAGGACATCTGATCTCCGGTGTCAGCGAGTGTGAGAGCTACCATCTGGTTAGACGGATCACTCTCACCACCCGAAGCTTGGATGGAGCGCCGTGAGGAGCGAGAGGTCCGCGAGCCCGTGGGCGGCGGATTAGCTCCCGCTGAAACCCTCAGATCTGCCCGAGCGCCCGCTGCTTTTTTAGAACAGGAGGCAACTGGGGTGGCTCGCTCTCTTGCGAAAGTTAGCCGCGATCTTAGCTGTGCAACGGTCATGGCATCGCAATGACGACATGAACCGCCCGCGAGCACCGCATTAACATGCTGGACCCCCAAACATGCAATGCAGTGATCGTGTCCATCATCCGGAGACAGGAAACCCCCGCATCCAGAAACGCACAGTCGGAGCGCCATCCTGAAAAGGACGTGCTGCACGACTGTGTTGCTCTTTTAGGAAAGTTGCAACTATACGCACCGCTCTGGAGGACCGGACCCAAAGAACCGCAGGCAAGGGAGTAACCCAGCTCGACCGTCTGCCACCGCGAAGACCCACTCTGGACCGGGAGACACACTCGTTCGCTCTGAAGTGCTGATCAGCAAGAGGAACCCTCATCGACTCACTCAGAAAGGATCTGAAGCGAAAAGGATGGCGTCTGCTGGCTTCAGGTGTGCTTATATGCTGAGATGATTGCAGATGTCGCACACCTGCGCAAGCTTACGCTGCCAATTAATTTCATTCATTGGCCCGTTCAATACTCTCCAGATAAGCGGCTTCTGATCCGAATCCTCCCATTCATGGCACTGAAGTTCCCCAACCGAAGGGGAACCATGCATACCTATACGCCTTTCATATTAACTATACATAATGCAGTTCACTAATGTGTACAAATTTATTAGAAAGCAAAAGCCACCTTATCATGCATCTGAACAATAAGTTAGTGTAGTAAATTCAAAACACCCAATGGTATTTCTTTCACAACATCTGTAAATACAAATCTAAATAGTTCATGTTTTTACTTTTAAGGAGTTTTATGTGTGGTCAGTCTAGGCAAGTCCCTGCAGTGTGTGTCTCACAGTTTGAGAGAGCACTGGTCCCTAGCAGCGTCACACATTTGAGCTTTGGATCTGGCCTTCATTAGTAAGCTCTGAGTCTGAGCTGTGCCTGCTGGACCCCTGTCATTGATCCTCTATGGCAGCAAGAGCAGTGAGCTCATTCAGGTCACGTCATGGTCCCCTCTGCTCTGAGGAGCAGCATTTCATATCACCCCACTGACAGCTGCATCCCTCTCTCTTCCTTCACCTATCACAGCATCTTTTTTTACTTCAGTGTTTCACTCTTCTTCTTATATCGCACAGCTCTATTTGTCCACTCATTACTTATTTGTTACTTAGAAACAGAAAGTTTTTTGTGTGATGACAAGATAATATTGTGCACAAGGCATTTTTTTTATTAATTCTGCATGCTGAAGTGAAAAGGTTTTTAGAGTTTGTTCACAGTAAATCCACTCAATGAATGTAATGTCAATGGCGCAACTTCAGGCTTTCTGCATCTTGAATCTTGGGGGACCCTCTCTGCAACCACGTATCATCAATACAGAGCTAAAGCTATCACAATAAAGCTCCACCACTTTCACTGAAAGGCTTTGTATTTGAAATGAAACACTAAGCACGACTGATCAAGTGCATTAATGTGTTTGTGGCCTACTTCTGGTTACAGTAAAGTATGGTTGACTTCTCTTCAGGGAAGCATTTTATGATGTCACATTTGCTTTTAGATACTAAAAAATGACTAAATGACTAAAAGTCACTAAAAATGACAAGTGCTGTAAATTAACAGAGATTTGGTGGCTGGATTAAATAGTTTAATATTATAGTTTTTGTCTATAGGAAAATCAGAAGTTGGCTTTATTAATGTCTTTTGGGAGAATGTCAAGCTTTGTTGCCTATGAAACAGTCACAGTGACTGGTATGTTAAACGAGCTGCACAAAGTAGCCCACTTTCTCCAGTGTTTAAAGGACATTGTGCCATCTACTGTAATATCTGAACATTTGCTCTGTTCAATTATTCTGTCGAATGCTACTTATGCTTTCAAACCTGCATGGCATTTTTATTTTTTGCTGAAAAAAAATTTTGTTTGTAAAATCTTTGGGTAACCATTTTTTTAAATAATACAGGTAAAATAAAATACAGTTTTAAAATGGTATTTGAGTGAATGAAGACATCTTATTTATTTATTTATTTATTTATTTATTTATTTTTTGGTGAGTGTACTTTCCCTTTTACTGATGATAGTATGGTCAGAACTTGCTGAAAACAATACAAACAGTTGATTTAATCTTCGTATGATAAATTATTTCCCAATTATAACCAAGATGGGAGCAGAAATCATTATAAATTCTTTTTGCGTTTGAATACAATAACCTTATATACAATAACATAACCTTTTTATTTATTTATTTGTTTATTTATTTATTTTTCACAAGAAACAATGTTGATTTAATGGATAAGTTTGCATTAAGTAATATACAAAGTAATAGCCTTACACTTTCAGTGTTCGAGTTCAGACTTGCTCTGCAAAAAAAATGTTTTCCAAAATTTTTTACTGGGCCTGGTGCAACTTTAGCATCACATACTACATGTGTCAGTGGCATATGACATGGGATGCGACTTTCAGGATGCTGTAGCTAATTTTAGTCAGGCTAATGGTGAAATTCACTTCTGATCAAATGTGATTGTAACATGTTGTATTAGCATTTTAAATTTTGTTTTACTCACATAGTTGTTAGTATGCCCCTCAACCCCCACCCTCTATGTTCAAACAACTTTGTGCTTGTATTTAGCACAGAAGGAAATGGCTGGTGGGGAAGACTGTCATTGTTGATAGGAGGGAAAATTGAATTTTCTTCAGGGTCAGCAACATTAAGGATAGTGGGAATTCAGACATCTTTTCTTAAAGTTGCTGGGTAGGACTAGTTATTGATTGGTCAGCAGCTTGGCGGGGGTCTGTCACAGACCCATCAGCCCGAGATACAAAAAACTCTTCACTGTTAAGTACAAAATAAAAGTGTGTGGGGTGGGGTGGGGTGGGGTGGGGTGGGAGGTGTTGAGAGGTTGGATTTCAAATCATACTATCGGCTTTGTTGTAAACAGGGATAGCTTTGATATTGTAGACCTCTATGTTGTTTACACGTCAATGACAACAGGAAAACTCTCAAATGTATAAATGTATGACATAAATAATAATATGTTATTGCTATAGTTGAGATAATTAAAAATTAAAATTGAAAATGCAAATTTGACTGACTTCTGTAAAGCTCAGAATAATGGTGAATGGTTTGAATGAACTACTTCCTTAATCCTTTGTATTGTATGGAACTTAGCATTGTACTGTAGTTTTGCTTATTTGCCTAGCCATTTAAAAAAAAAGAAAAGAAGCTCAATAAACAAATCACTTGGGTATGAGAGCTGACCATTAAGGTTTTATTATATAATATTATAGATGTAAAAATCTATTGAGCTCAATCCCCAGGTGATAAAAGTGTAAGAGTTAACTTAAGCAGCTTAGTTACGCCAACAGTTACTAAGTTACTATTAAATGAGACGACAAATTGGAATCAACTCATTTAAATTTGTGAGATGTGCCATGAAGCACAATACTCTGATATTTATTTGTTTGTTTGTTTATTTATTTATTTATTTATTTATTTATTTATTTATTTATTTATTTATTTATTTATTTATTTATTCATTCATTCATTTATTATTTTATTAGTTCATAAGTTAGTTAGGTAAGGTTACATGAAGGCTAATCCTCTGTAAACAGTGGATCAATGCAAATGAATGAATGAATGAATGAATGAATGAATGAATGAATGAATGAATGAATGAATGAAGCAATAAGAGCAAAGTGTAATTTTGTTTTATCTTCACAACCTAATGGTATAAATAGATGATTTCCTCACACATGTAAATATTTTATCGTCTGTTTCTCAGTCAGCTTAACTTATTCACTTTACAAGGCAGAATTATTATTAACAGTTGGTTTAGGTGTAACATTTGTCAGTGTACTGTTACATGTCTTCTAGCTGCCAACCTTATTGGCTTAATACTATGGACTAAGAAAATAAAATGCTTAATCAATCAACACGGTTTTAATCAAAGAGGCTATGGTTTTTGACAATGTCATTCTCACTGCTGTATCGTACAATACAAGACTGGTGAAGAGATATCTTAATCTTGTAAAAAATGATATATTTGTATGTATGTATGTATATATATATATATATATATATATATATATATATATATATATATATATATATATATATATATATATATGTATATATATATATATATATATATATATATATATATATATATATATATATATATATATATATATATATATATATATATATAAATTATTTAGATAAAAAAAGATTATAAAAGAAATTTTAATGACAAAATAATGTGAAAAATAGGCTACTTATATTTGAAATAGATATTCATTACATCACATATCACTAGGGGGTAAAAATTTTAAATCTGTTAAAGTTTTAAATTTTAAAAAACTGTAGCCTATTATTAGTTATTAGAAAAATAACAAATGAGCCAGCACATTCAAATTTCCTTAGTCAGAATGTGGGCATTTAAATATTAATAAAAAAAAATAATTATAATAACATAGAGCTTCATGATTTTTCTAGCCTCTCATAAAAAAGTACATTTAAAAATTCATAGATAACAACAATAGCCTAATACGTATTATAAGTAACATTATAGGCCACCTTTGCTGCTTCACAACATTATATTGTTTTTTTTTTCTTTAATGATTAAGGTCTAAGTTTTACAGTAAAAGTTACTTGTAAAATGTTTTCTCAACTTAAAATGTGAAAGTTGATTTTACTAGCATCAGATTCCACTTGGTCTTGTAGCCCTTTTCAATGGGTTATTTTGATAATTTATGATGGCAGTCAAAATAGGACAAATGAGCTCATGTATGGGATAAATACTTTGTCAGTAGACAAAAACCCAAAACCCCCTGGCTACGAGCCTGTTTGCAGTTTGAAATGCACCTATAGAATTTAGTTTATGTCTATTTAATATTATCATATTGATTTTTATACTGTTTATACTGTCCTTATCCATAATGTTGTGCTGTTAAACATTTTCAAAAATCAATGATCTTGCTATAGTGAGGGGATATGTGCTCACATGCACCCACAACTGTGCACATGCACACGCATGACACAAAGCTGCTTCTCCGTTTTATTGATTATCCAAATAACTTTCTGTTATGTTTTCTATTAAGGATTTAGTACAAGATTTTAAATAGGCATACAAGTGAAAACGGGAACAAACAGCTCTAAAGCACACTCTAGGGGGAGAAAATAAGACTGCAAGTGTTATCTGCTAAAATAATTATTTAAATATCTCTAAATATCGTTGATTTAACTGAATGTACAAAATAGCAAATGCAGTTAGAGAGCAGAATTAAAGATAAACTCTCTATAGGTTTTAGATATTTGGTTGTTTTAGAAATTGCATGTACTGCTCTTATCAAGAGAATCTCCAAGATATTATGCCAGGCTGCGCTCCATCTCCTCCAAGGAATGTCCTTCCCCTCACATGATTTAGAGATTAAAGCAAAAAGGTCCTCTGCCTAGCCCCTAGTGGGACTATGCTTATTAGTTGTAAACCAAAGTCGCGTGTCAGGCATGGGCCACCAATCAGGCTGCACACGCAAGGACAGAGTGGAACGTGTGCTTGTCTGTAAAGTGTTAATGTGTGAAAGTG
The DNA here is from genome assembly GCF_052040795.2 of Danio rerio. Lineage (NCBI taxonomy): Eukaryota > Metazoa > Chordata > Actinopteri > Cypriniformes > Danionidae > Danio > Danio rerio. The sequence continues at coordinate 28,626,175 of NC_141021.1, forward strand.
TGAATGTTATCTATTAACAGAGTGACAACAACAGGGCCTAGATGTGAAAGAGGTATTTTTAACTTACTGGTATAGATCATTGCCATAACAGGTGGTTGAGTAACAAAAAATAAATAAAAAAAAGAGAGAGAAAGAGAAAGAGAGTGAGACAGAGGGGTTTGTGAATGCTGTGTTCAATCTACAGATGGCCTTTGATTTTGGAAATTTTAGCAGTGTACTTTTGAGAACATTTATGCTGAGAATGCTTCAACCATAATTTGGTTAAATTATGGACAAATACACCTACTGGTTTAAAGTTGGGACATACATTTTTTCCCCAAAATGTAACCCATGAGCTGGGGTTGTCAATAGTTTTCAAAAGTTTGGTAGAAATAACTGCTCGATGTGAGTGTTCTGCTCAGATGTATAGTGTTACATAAAAATAAAAATGATATAAATATATAGAGACTAAAATATGTTTGGTTGGATATAAGTGCTTACAAACATATTGTTTCAGTATACCATTCACTTTACACGGTGACATTTAGAGAAAGTACTGTATATTATTTACATTTAAGTTTAATAACATTAAAATTGTATTTTTTACACATATTTGAGGTGGACATATTAAGTATATATTTTAATAGTAAGAAATATGGCAGCTACTTCTTAGGAATTTAACTTAAATGTCTCTTTTATTAACAGATCTATTTCTTTCATTTCTAAAAAACAGTAGATTTAACAGTATTTCACTGTTCACTATTTACATCATTAGTGACATATATAGTTATTAATTGTATATTGCAAGTAAACATACTGTTAATTGTTTTTTTTTTTTATTGAAACATTGTTTACTTTCAATTGTAGTCTAAAGATTTTCCTTCACAATCACAGATTTTTATTTATGCAACAACAAAACTATAACCATATGCTAGGGCACTGAATAACAGACATGTAGAAGAGCTGAGAACCAAGCAATCAAAAACAAGAGTTGAAGGATTAGAGGGACCAAATGTCGTTTTAAAAGTCCTCAGACTTCAGCCATGGAAACCCAGGCAGAGATTGTAGGATGAGGCATCTTTCATGGTCTTGGTGTCATGGTGGAGCTGATACTATTATAAGGGACTGTTGCTGAGTCCTGTGTTTGAGGGGTTGAGGTTGAACCAAGCAATCCAAGGACCAAGGGTATACAGACTGACAAAAGCCAATTCTGGGATAAATGTTCCTGAAAATTTGCATGGGGCCGACGTTATGTCGAGAGCTACGATCACTGGGTACTCATCAGAATCACAGAGACATTCAGATTTGGAACTAATTTACTGAGGAGCACTGCTGGGTCCTCCTCCTCACTCGCTATGAAGGGCAATTAAATTAGTCAGAACTTACTCAGTGAATTTTTAACTGTACCAACACTATAATGATCATTTATGGTAGTGAGGTGCAACATTAAGAAAAATGCAGGTATGGTCCTTGAGGGAGCAATTCTTTATTTTAGGTCTATTAATTTGTAGTTCTGTTAAAGAGAGGTAAGGTAAGGATCCCTCTAAAGCAGTGGTTTCCAACTTGGGATTTAGAAGAGTTATTTAGGGGTCACCAAACTCCCTCTAGAAGTAGAAATGAAGCAGGTGGCAAGCTGGTGATAAACCAAATATCACAAGATTGTTTTACTGTTATACTGATTTAACTGCCAATTTAGATAATTTTGAATATTCAATTACATTAACGAAAAAACTACTTTTGAACAGAAAATTTGTTCCATCGTTAAGCAAAGTTAACAACATATCACATCCTGCAGCAATTTTTGTTTTGTGTTAAAATATGAATCTAGATTTTCATGGAGACTGTCTGCAGTTTTTGCTCAGACCATAGCCTTGTTTAGATGATGTTAAACTGAGATTTAGGCAATATGGCAAATATTTAATAATATCTTATATTTGTATTATTGGACATTTAGGGTCATGTTATGATCAAATTCATATATTGAACATATGACTGAAGCTGAAAAAGATGAAGGAGGAGATAAAGAGAGAAAGAGGTGATATGTTGTACGTTGTTGTGTCTCTCTTATCTTTTATTATGAGAGATAAGGGAGGCTTTGGTGTGTGCAGTGCTCAGGGGAGCTCCCTTTGGGTGACAGTCTATGATGAGAGACAGCACTACACTGCTTCTCGCCAGGGTGTTTCCGGCTGGCTCCAATTAACCTTGTGCTGATTGCCCCAAGGAGCTTTGCACACTAATTAGAGGTGAGAAATATGTCTCTGATTCAAAATGCCACAGAGACACAGAGGCACTGTTATCCTGACAGACAGGCCAAGGTGTGAGAAAGACCTCCTCTATTGTGAGGAGGAGCATTCAGTCTTCTACCCAGCTGGTGACAGTTAGCAACCCTGACATCTTGATGATCACACAGTCTTTCTCTCTTTCAGCCATATGGATGACATCCTTATCAAATGAGTCTGAGACTAATATTAGAGTTTAAAAAAGTCACGTTTTTGACACCTTAAGGTTGATTTATATTTCTGCTTGAACACAAATGGTCCGATGCAGAGCCTGACCTGCACCTCTAAAAAATTGTAATCACACATAGCAAAGACGCTTGGAGCAAGCACTGTGACTGGGAACCCCACTGCCAGCTAGAGTTTCGGAACAGTAATTCAGAGCAAAACAAACAAAACACAGAAGTATAAATACAGGACTATGTGCAAGGCATGGCAATTATGGGTTCAGTGATCACTCGACACAGAAGTATAATTCAGCCTTTAGACAGAAAAAAAACTATTTTATAAGTTATGTTATAGGTCTACTGGAAGTTTAAATTTAGCTTCTAAAAAGACTTCCAGCATACCTATTCTACCCTCTGGTGCATCTGTCACTAAGACAGCAAGTCTTTTGATGTATCAAGAGCCACAGTATCCACCAAGAAAGAACCATTCATCAGAAGTAAGGGGTCGATCACAGCGAATGCGCCTTTTTCGCATTGAGAGGCACCTGTTTTAAGAATTTAACAATGGCTGTGAGTGTTTTGCATGCTGCTTATGTGCCCTTTGCTCACGTTTTAACCGCAGTTGAGAAAAGTAAACTAAAGGCACGTTACGTCAATCATGTCTTATTTATTCTCCAATCAAATGAAAGAGGCGGGGTTTCTGTTGAGGTGTCAGCAGTGTTTGTGTTGTCAAGACAACTACGGACAATTATGAAGATGGGGAGAGACTTGTGGTTGCTGTTTTGAATTATCTAGTGCTGTATGACTCAAAAATCTTGAATTTCACAAAATTATAATATGTCGAAATTATATTAATATCAACAGCAACACCTGCACATTACACAGCTTGTCATCAAAAAAGGCAGCGAGGTGCGCCTTGCATTTTTGGAATGGAAAAGTGCATGTGGACGCAAGAGAAAGCTGTCTGAAAGGGATGTCTGGGTCCTAGCTGCCTAACTCACTGCAGAATTAAACGCACAACTCAACTCTCCTGTTTCCACCAAAACTGTTAGTCGGGATCTCCACTTGGTCCATATTCATGGCTGGGCTGCTAGAGCCAAACCTTTGCTCATTTGTGCCAATGACAAACATCAGTTTCAATGATGCCAGCAGTGAAAATCTTGACAATCTGAAACATTTATTGTTCTCTGATGAGTCTATCTTTTACTGTCTCTCCCATGTTAGGGAGAGTTACAGTATACAGAAGCTCCAAAGAAGCGTGGGTGAAGCATGGGGACAGATCAGTGATGGTTTGGGCTGCAATATCATGGCATTTCCTAGGCCCGATACATGTGGTAGGTAGGCGCGTCACTGCCAAGGACCACCAACTATTCTAAAGAACCATGTGCACCCAATGGATCAAAT
>NC_141021.1:29430000-29487500 GCF_052040795.2 Danio rerio
CTCACAAACGCATTTAAATCCGTAAACAAAGCAGCACACATTGCGTTTTTAACGTGGGATTAGACGCGATATTTAAATATAAAGAGTTAACCACATACAGTACAAGCAGTTATAAGTTACAAAACCTAATTAAATACATAATTTGTAAGCTAGAGCAAACAAGAAGGCATCTATGGTAATACACTTACTTACACTTGTGAAATGGAGAAAGAAACTGCTTTTAATACTGCCTTGTACTGATAAAGTTCCTAATAAAAGTCCCTTACATCAATCGTCTTTTCTGATGCATCCTTTAACAAGCGGCCGACGAATCTCGCGTTTTAAGCGTGTACATTCCAGAAGCACCTAAACAGCACAAGGCTGGGCTATAATGCTGAGGTATTTTTGCAAAAATAAACTTCAAACACTGACTCTTCACAGTTTCATCTTTGGGCAGAGGAAAATAACACTAACGTTCCCTCACACTTCCAATAATATGCAGCTGAGCACAGCATCTTCATGGCTTGATTCAACAGGGATCTGTCACAGTGTTTTACTCTTATTCTTTGCTACTGTGTTTGTGGGCGAGGCCACAGGTTTAAATTTTCCCGGGTTTGCGCGCACAACTATTGGATGGGGCTTAAGTTTTGTTATCGACGTCATGCCGAAAGACTCCTAAAGACTCGTTATCAAGACAATTAATTTGAAGCACTATGAGTCGACTCTTATATAGATGAGTCAATAGTTTTAAACACTGTGCACTTTTAGATTTAAGCCTTAGCTGGATATTTCACTTCACCTAGAGCTGCTTTACACAATACATGTAAGGTCATTCTTAAAAACCCATAATAGGGGCTCGTTAATAATCACATCTGTATAAAACTGAACTGGATCGGTTTTAGGCATAGGACAATAACCTGTTTTAAGGTTTAACGTGGTTTGGAAAAATTGGAAATTATTATTTATTTATTATTATTTACAGAAAAAGACTCTCCACATCAAAAGCTAATGGTCAGCCGACAATTTAGAAGACATTTTACAAACAAATTGCTTATAAACCAACATTTAATCATGCTATAGAGCTGAACAGTGCAGTCGCTTATGTATATCTAAAGAAAATAAAGATATTCAAAGATGCCTTTTCAAGTTGTAAAGAAATCAGTGATTTTGAAACTAATGAAGTCGATGGCTTATTTGAATTTAGCCTGACATAATAATTAAATATTTTTTGTTTCGTAAGATAAAATAGATTGTGTATAAAAAGTTGTTTTGTTTTACCCTTTTAAAAAGAACTCATTTTAGTGCCGTAATCACTATATCGTGAAACCATGATAATTTTATTTAAGGTTTTCATACTGTTAGGTCGAGTCAACCGAGAGGGGATGCATTTGCAGCTTTATTGAATCAAAAAAAGACAAGCGAACAGGCAGGCTCAGTTAGCAACAAATTAGGATTACAAAGGAGAGAAAGAACTCCGAGTTGGTGAACAGGCGATAGGTCGACACAGGTGGCCGAGCAGTGGTTCACAGAAGGCAGGCGGCATAAGCAATCACAGAAGCGAGGAACAGTCCAAGGTCAACATATAATAGGTCAGAAAACAGAGAAAAATGCTCAGACTTGTATTTGGGGCAAAACAAAACGTCAATGGTAGGTAGGGTTTAATGATTGGTAGGTAGAGTTTAAATAGTCATTGTAATGTATTTCAGGTGCTAGGGTAATCACACGTAACAGATGCTGGGAAATGTAGTGGACACTGAATTAGTAGTCTGGTGAGGATTGGGAGGGGGGAACCACAGAGGTTGGAGATGTTACAGACATACTGTATTCCGGCCCATTCCTAATCAGTTTTGAACTAACTAGAACTATACTAACATTACACCACTAATCAGCTAGATACCTGATATGCTATATATGTCCCACAAGCTAAAATTCATTCATTAATTTCCTTCAGCTTAGTCCCTTTATTTTTCAGGGGTCGCCACAGCAGAATGAACCGTCATTTTATACAGTATATGTTTTACACAGCGGCCCTTCCATGCTGCAATTCAATACTCGGAAACATCCATACACACTAATGCACACATTTACACTACGGCCAATTTAATTTATTCAATAAATGATTTGATTGGATTCAAACTCCACAGCAAACTCCACACAGAAATGGCAACTTACCAAGCCAAGGCCCGAACCAGCGACCTTTTTGCTGTGAGGCTATCGTGCTAGCCACTGTGCCACCGTGTTGTCCCCAAATTAAATATTATGACTTATTTCCCTGTTCTTTCACATAAAACAGCTTTGATAACAACTAAAAAAGCTCCATAGATATAAAGGTGACTTCCTGACATCATCAATAGCTCTTCACTCTATTCTTTGGTATAAGTTTTTTTCGTTAACACTTTATAATAACTACACACTATGAACCATTTATGAAACATTAGCAAATAGTGAATTCATTATCTGTTAAGCATTAACTCTACATTAATAGATGTAGTAATTAATAAGCAGTTTATATCTGCAGATACAAATGCTGTATTCTTGAATTAAAAGCACACAAATAATCTGCTGAATAATTGTATTTTCATATTTTGTTAAAGATTTATTTTTCATAATTGGTTTGTAAATAATGCGATACTTCATTTAGTTATAATTATAGTTTTTAAGATTATTTAGAATGCTTAAGTAAATGATTAATAAACTATTAAAATCAACATTTATAATTCTTTTTATTCAAACATGTACTTGTAGTTAATTTGTATGTTAATAAAAGCTTTATTAACTCTGTCATCCAGTTCCCCTTCGGTTGGGGAACTTCAGTGCTATACAGTGGATTTGATTTTGAAAATCCAAGTATGGGAGGATTCGGTTCAGAAGCCAATTGTCTGAAAGAGTATAGAACAAGCCAATGAATGTAATGAATTGGCAGCGTAAGCTTGCACAGGTGTGCTTCATTGCCAATTATCCCAGCATATAAGCACACCTGGAGCGAGCAAACGCTATCCTTTTTGCTTCAGAGAGTTTCTGATCGAGTCGATGAGGGTTCCTCTTGCTGGTTCAGTGACTTCAGAGCGAACGAGTGTCTCCCGGTCCAGAGTGGGTTTTCGCAGCGGCAGACGGTCGAGCTGGGTTTCTCCTTTGCCTGCGGTTTTTTGGGTCCGGTCCTCCAGAGCGGTTCGTATTGTTGCAACTTTTCCTAAAAAAAAGCAACACAGTAGTGCAGCACGTCCTTTTCAGGATGACGCTCCGACTGTGTGTTTTTGGATGCGGGGGTTTCCTGGCTCCGGATGATGGACACGATCACTGCATTGCATTTTTGGTGCTCGCGGGCGGTTCATGTCGTCATTGCGATGCCAAGACCATTGCACAGCTAAGATCGCGGCTAACCTTCGTAAGAGAGCGATCCACCCCAGTTGCCTCCTGCCCTGCAGCGGGCGCTCGGGCAGATCTGAGGGTTCCAGCGGGAGATAATCCGCCGCCCAAGGGTCCGCGGACCTCTCGCTCCTCACGGTGCTCCATCCAAGCTTCGGGCAGTAGGAGTGATCCGTCTAACCAGATGGTAGCTCTCACGCTCGCTGACACCGGAGATCAGATGTCCTCCGCGGCATCGGAGGGTGGGTTTTCACTGTCCGATGATCCTGACCCGCTTGCCCCCTCCGGGCAGGTGAGCGCCGTCAAAACGGATCCTGAAGCGGACATGTTAGCCGTGATTTCCCGGGCTGCTTCGGTCATGGGGCTGGAGCTGGTTCATCCCAGAGCTCCGCGGCCGGACCGACTAGATGGGTGCTACAGGGAGGACCAGAAGGCGAAGCATTCGAAGCCTCTCGTCCCCTTCTTCCCGGAAGTGCACAGTAGGCTCACGCAGTCTTGGAGGGCACCTTTCTCTGCCCGTGCTGTCCACACTTTCAGGAACGCCACCTCTGGCTAAACCTGGCTGATATGCGCGATGTTGACAAAGTTCGCTTTCTTGACTCGCCCATATCCCAGGCTGGCCCGTTCGGCGACAACGTCGGTGAATTTACCCAGGAATTCAAGGCGGTGAAAGAGCAGTTAGATGCGATGGGCAATATCATCTATCGGCGTGGCCGTAAGCCCGCTCCGCCCACCGAGCCATCCACCTCCGCTGCTCCTCGCCAGCAGGCGCGGCGTACACCTCGAAAGCAGGCAGCCCCCCCTGCCCAGGGCGCCGTTAAGTCCGGTAAACGGACTGCGAAACGTCCCTGAGACAGGCCATCCGGAGAAGAGGAAACTTGCTCTTTCCCCGCTGGAGGGCGGGGCCCCGATTCCAACAGTACTTTTCAGTGCGACCAAAACATCAATGAAAGACCACTTTTTCCCCTTTCCCGGATGTGACAGCACAAACTCTGCCAGTCCGGGACGCGCTGCCTTCCGACTCACAGATTCTACATGCTTCGCCAGTGGGTCACGAGCGCTGGGGGGACGGTCTCCCTTCACTCAGCCCTCCAGCCCCCTCTCCGGAGTCAGGGTGCGGAGCCAGAGCAAATCGCTCTTCCGCGGGACCCTCGTACTTCCGGGATCAGCACACCCACTCCGCGCTGCCCCACCGCTGGTACGTCAGCAATTGTAGCGATGACTCTCTATTAGCGAGGGCTCTGCCTGCCTGGTTAGCGCGGGCCAGCCCCTCGCGGTGGCTCATACGCACAATCAGAATCAGTTACGCGATTCAGTTCACGAAGTGCCCACCCCAAATTCACGAGCGTGTATTTCACCAGTGTCCGCCCCGGTCTTGCGAGAGGAGATTGCTGCCCTCCTGGCGAAGGGTGCAATCGAGCCAGTTCCTCCAGCCGAGATGGAGAGTGGGTTTTACAGCCCATACTTCATCGTACCCAAAAAGAGCGGTTCCTAGATCTGCGTGTTTTGAACCGCTGTCTGCACAAGCTGCCGTTCAGAATGCTCACGCAGAGGCGCATCCTCCAATGCGTTCGTCCTCGGGATTGGTTTGCAGCTATAGACCTGAAGGACGCGTATTTCCATGTCTCCATTCTTCCACGCCACCGCCAATTTCTGTGGTTTGCGTTCGAGGGTCGAGCATGGCAATACAAGGTCCTCCCCTTCTGGCTCTCTCTGTCTCCGCGGGTCTTCACCAAACTCGCGGAGGGTGCCTTAGCGCCCCTTCGGCTCGCGGGCATCCGCATATTATCTTGATGACTGGCTGATTTTAGCCCACTCACGGGAGCAATTGATTATGCACAGGGACAAGGTGCTTCGGCATCTCTGCCTACTGGGGCTTCAGGTCAACCGAGAAAAAAGCAAACTCGCCCCCGTGCAGAGGATCTCTTTTCTCGGGATGGAGCTGGACTCAGTCACCATGGTAGCGCACCTCTTCGAGGAACGCGCTCACCTGTAGCTGGGCTGTCTGAGAGAGCTCGACAGTAAAATAGTGGTCTCACTGAAGTTCTTTCAGAGGCTCCTGGGGCATATGGTATCCGCAGCCGCCGTCACGCTGCTCTGATTGCTCCATATGAGACCACTCCAGCACTGGCTTCACGATCGGGTCCCAATACGCGCATGACACGCAGGGACACACCGAGTCTCTGTCCTTCAGCCCTCGGAACGACCCCTCGTTCCTACAGGCCGGTGTGCCTCTAGGACAGGCGTCCAACCATGTTGTTGTTTCAACAGATGCTTCCACCACGGGTTGGGGGGCTGTGTGTCGCAGGCATGCAGCTGCGGGCCTGTGGAAGAGTGCCCAGTTGCATTGGCATATCAATTGCCTAGAGCTGTTGGTAGTGTTCCACGCTCTCCACTGATTTTGACCGGTGCTGGAGCGGCAACACGTGCAGGTCAGGACGGACAGTACGGCGGCGGCGGCGGCGTATATCAACCGCTTGGGGGGTATGCGCTCTCGCCGCATGTCTCAGCTCGCCCGCCGTCTGCTCCTCTGGAGTCACCCGCGGCTGAAATCGCTGTGCGCCATTCACGTTCCAGGCACGCTCAACCGTGCAGCTGATGCGCTCTCACGGCAGCTGTTACGTCCTGGAGAATGGAGACTCCACCCCGAGTCGGTCCAGCTGATATGGGCACGATTCGGGGAGGCCCAGATCGATCTGTTTGCTTCCCCCGAGAACGCTCATTGCCAGTTGTTTTTTTTCCCTAACTGCTGCTCGCGCAGTTTCTGTGCAAGGTCAGGGAGGACGAGGAACAGGTTCTGCTAGTTGCGCCCCTCTGGCCCAACCGGACCTGGATATCAGAGCTCTCCCTCCTCGTGACGGCCCTCCCCTGGCAGATCCCTCTGAGAGAGGACCTACTCTCTCAGGGGCAGGGCACCATCTGGCACCTTCGCCCCGATTTTTGGAACCTCCACGTGTGGTCCCTAGACGAGAGGAAGACTTGGGTAACCTATCGAGTGCGGTGGTTAATACCATCACTCAGGCTAGAGCCCCCTCCACGAGGCGCGCCTTCGCCCTGAAGTGGAGTCTATTCACTGAATGGTGCGTCTCTTGCAGAGAAGACCCCCGAAATTGCCAGATCAGTATTGTGCTCTCTTTCCTCCAAGAGAAGCTGGACAGCAGGCTGTCGCCCTCCACTCTCAAGGTTTACGTGGCCGCCATCTCCGCTTATCATAACGCGGTAGCTGGCGGCACCGTGGGAAAGCACAACCTCATCACCCGGTTCCTCAGGGGTGCTAGGCGAATTAATCCATCCCGCCCCCCTCTCATGCCCTCTTGGGATCTCGCCCTTGTTCTCACGAGTTTGCGCGCAGATCCCTTCGAGCCACTCGATTCAGTATCTCTAAGATTTCTGTCCCTGAAGACAGCTCTGCTGGTCGCGTTGGCCTTCATCAAGAGGGTCGGGGACCTGGAGGCATTTTCGGTCAGTGACTCGTGCCTGGAATTCGGGCCGGACTACTCACGTTATCCTGAGACCCCGCCCGGGTTATGTGCCCAAGGTTCCTACCACCCCCTTTAGAGATCAGGTAGTGAACCTGCAAGCGCTGCCCCCGGAGGAGGCAGACCCAGCCCTTTCCTTACTTTGTTTAGTTCGCCCCCTGCGCATTTATGTGGATCGTACTCAGAACTTTAGATCATCTGAGCAGCTCTTTGTCTGTTATGGCGGTCGGCAGCTAAGTGCCGTATCGAAACAAAGATTATCCCACTGGATTGTGGATGCCATTTCACTCGCTTATTTGAGCAGAGGTGAGCCGTGTCCCCCGAGAGTGCGTGCACACTCCACTCGGAGCGTTGCATCCTCTTGGGCTAGTGCACGCGGCGCATCTCTAACAGACATTTGTAGAGCTGCGGGCTGGGTGACACCCAACACATTTGCAAGGTTTTACAATCTGCGAGTGGAGCCGGTTTTCTCAAGGGTATTAGCGAACCCTTTGATGATTGAGGAAACAACTCAGTAGGGTGTTGAAACATGCTTGCTGCGCCATTCTCCCTAACACGGAGGTACGTGCGCCTTTTTATCTGTCAGTAAAGTTCCTCGTCAGGTGAGCCCTGCAGATTCCTCTGTGGCCCCTAGCACTGACTCAGCGGAGGAGTCACCTGCTGGCCCACTACCTTGTAGGTCTGCCCGCTTGTCTTCCCGCTGGTCAGCCCGCATTTTGGGTATAGGTGCCTGCTATGCGTGATCCCCACTAGGCGATCCCATATGCTTATTCTGCCACGGTTAAGTCCCCCCCCCCCTCGGTGGACCCGTGTCTTCCCTCTTCGCTAACCACTTTTTTTCTATGCGTACTCCCCCTTCTTAGGGTTAGTCCATATGTAAATTCTGCCATCTATCCCCCCCTTGGGTAGCGGATGGCCTCCGCAGTGTCCTCCCTATCGGGATTGCACGCTTCCCAACGTACTGTCGTATTTTCTTAGAATTATCTAGACTCTCACGACTTCCCAAATAATATATCTAAATCCGTAAAACTTCTGTTGAAGTAGGCTAAATTAGGGCCAGGGACACGTTGGAGGACCGCGCCTCCCATGTTGTGGGTGCTTCACGCTTGCTTGACTATCCCCTCATCGGGGGCGTTGGTAAGGTGCAGTCATTATGGTGCTTTTCCATAGTTCTCCCATACGTGGATTTTCAAAATCAAATCCACTGTATAGCACTGAAGTTCCCCGACCGAAGGGGAACGTTAGAGGTTACAGAAGTAACCCTTCGTTCCCCAAGAAGGGGAACGGAAGTGCTATACTCCGTCGCCATAATGACTGTCCCTTAGCTTTTTGAAAGTCTCTTCAGCTTAAAAGGATGGCGTTTGCTCGCTCCAGGTGTGCTTACATGCTGGGATAATTGGCAATGAAGCACACCTGTGCAAGCTTACGCTGCTAATTCATTGCATTCATTCGCCTGTTCAATACTCTTTCAGACAAGCGGCTTCTGAACCGAATCCTCCCATACTTGGATTTTCAAAATCAAATCCACTGTATAGCACTTCCGTTCCCCTCCTCAGGGAACGAAGGGTTACTTCTGTAACTTCGAATGTTTTGTCACCTAATCTAATGATGACTATGCTTCATAAATCCCTTATAAATTACCATTGAAGGCTCAGTTATAGTCTAAAAAGGGACAAATTGCAAAGATTATTGTTCATTTGATACTGTGTCTTTAATTGTATTTAACCAGTATTTAACTACTCTTAAATACAAATGGTTTGTAAATGATGCAACACTTAATTTAGTCACGAAAAATCTATACAGCATTTGTAGCTGTAGTTATAAACTGCTTACTAACGTCTATTAATGTAGAGTTAATAAATTCATTATATCGTCACCTTAAAATTATAAGGTTCTATCTGTCATTTTTGTCAAAAACTAGTTATTGACATATTCTTATTAAATTACAACTTATTTACATTATGGGATGGTTTTATAAGTAATTTACGTTTTAAGACTTTTTTAGTTAAAAAAAACAAATGTTACACACATACTGTTTTGATATGGAATGCAAAAACTTTGAAGCTCAATATCCCACAATCGTTCAAAACTCAGAACCTTATAATTCTAAGGTGACCATCTGCTAATGCTTCATAAATGATTCAGTTTGTAATTATAAAGTGTTACCGTTACTCTATCTCTCTCACACATCAATTTTGTGAATAAATGATTTTAAAAAAACTTTTACTGCTATTAAGGCAAACTCTTAATAATAAGATAAAATGTTTAATGAATATTTAATGCATTTCCCATTGATCACTAATCACTTGGAGCTTGTAGTTTTATACATTGTTGATGTTTTTTTTTTTTATCCCTTTAAAAATTTATTAGGCCAGTATCCATCGTCATCCCACTACACACGAAACTGGGACAAGTTAGTGGGAGAAATAAAGGAGGAGGAAAAGAAGGAAAATCTGGAGGGTGATGCTGCTCTCAACAAGCTTTTTCAACAGATCTATTCGGATGGCTCGGATGATGTCAGACGGGCAATGAACAAGTCTTTTGTAAGTACTGTAAGGATGTGTGTATAGATTTTCCTTCTGATCTTTGAAGTCATTTAGGTTGTATTATTAAATTGTATGGCATTTAGAACCGTAAAGTGAAAGAATTTCTACAACAAAATTAGAATAAACACTCTATTAACCTTTGTTTATTTAACATGATTCCAAAAGTTTGTGCTTCAAAGAGTGATAGTATGTTTAAGTCGTTCACAAAACAGCCCACATGGACTCAAAACTGTTTTTGTTATGACGTTGTTAGCAACAAGCCGCATGGTGTCTGATCTTTTCAATTGCTATTAAATCTGATAGGGATCTGACTACAGTGAATGATAGGAATTCGTGCAACTTTTACATGCATCCTCATTCTGCATTGGCACTTACTACAAACATCCTCTAACTCCTCAGTGGCTTTTCATTAACCTTTGAGTTTAACACACTGATGTCCTCAGTCTTGGTTGTTCCCTGGAGAGCATGATCACAGTGATCATTTTCGCATTATCAGCTGATAAATTTCACTGACGCTGTGCTGCATGTTTCGGGCTTGTCATGGATTACTACTTATCAGCTTTTTCTATCACATAACACTTATTTTAGCTTGCAAATGACGAAATGCAATACACTGCTGTCTGCGAAAACTGCAATAATAATCATTTACATTTTTTTTTTCACAATCACTTTATTCACATCATCACTGTGTGCTTTAGGAAATGATATGATATAAATGTCTAAGGCGTCGTTTACACTAATACGCTTTAATTTTTAAAACGCAAAGGTTTTGTTATGGTTATGTCATCTGTCTACACTACGCCAGAGTTTTCGAGCGCCGAATACAGAGCATTTTCGAAAGGCTGAAGAGATCATTTCGATTCTAAAACACTGCTGCTCCGTCTCAGTGTTGATGGGAGAAAAGAGGCGGGCTGCAGACATTTGCTGATTGGGGCTTTTTCCTTTATATTCAGTTGAGTTCAGAAACATAGTTCAGTCTTGCATCCTCTTTTTCTTTAAGTTCAGACCTCGCAAGTTTGATATGAAGAACAAACTCCTGGGGACACGATGGATAAATCTTCAAAGGGAACAGTGTACTTCATAACCTCATTCATAACACCCTGAATACCATGTTTCACTTTCTTAACAATAAAATGAAAACATGATATAAGGAACTGCCTATTTTCATTTTGATATTAGCAGCTTAACAGACACCAAAAATGTTGAAGCGTCATGTATCTGCGTATTTATATGACCGTCATCTTCACTGTATGCATATTTATAACAAAACGAAGCCTAAAACATCACTGCCTTCTTTCATTTTCATTGAAAATGTGAAACATATGCTCTTTTGCTGAATATCAGTTAGCATTAGCATTACTTTGGGATCTGCCAAGGGTCTGGAAGTGAAAAGGTTTAATGTCACTCAAACCTGGCCGGCTAGAGTTTTGCATGAATTCTTATTATTAAAAGCCCAACAAACATAAATTTCGGCTATGTGTTGTTGTTAATTTGTTACATTTTTGATTTTCACAGTACATAATTAGAAAGTTTAAGCTGTGTAAACCATGATCAGTTCACACTGGAAATGTTATATCGGCCATTTTTCAACAACGTGAAAAATTCATCTGAGAAAAGTTTTTTATTTGAGCACTAAGCCTCGCAGTGTGAACATAGCCTGAGCTACAGCAAAAATGACACCCTGCTTTTCAAGTTGTCAATTGAATTTCTATAAAACATATGGTGTCAAAGCAGCTTTAGATAAACAGGTAATAATAGAAAATCAAGTTCTAAGTCTTAGTGTGTACAGTTGCACAAAAATGCTGTATTTCCTTCTGCTGTCATAGACCTTTGGAAACTTTGGCTGTGATTTATTTTTTTTTTTTCTATTTTCTTCTACAGATGGAATCAGGAGGCACTGTCCTCAGCACCAACTGGATAGATGTTGGTAAACGGAAAGTAGAGATGAACCCGCCTGATGACGTAGAGTGGAAAAAATATTAAAATAGGTAGATGACATTGTCTAAACTACCATCACCAGTTTGTCCTTACCCACTTCTTCAGTTGGTCAGACTTCTTCCTTTGTCAGACCCAGAATAGTTCTGGAATAAAATGAGATTTTTAACTTTTCTCTCTCTAGAATTAGTTTGTGTTTAACTAAACTAGCCTATTACATTTTTAAAGCATCACACATTAAAACAAATCAGCAGCTAAACATCTGTACTGAAAGTCACTTTTGCCGCTGTTAGGTCTCCACCTGTATAACAACATCTGTTAATTTTGATCACTGTTTTTATGTACTTGTGCGTTCCTAAATATGCTTTTGACATGCTGTAAATAAATGTTTCTTTTTTTTCTTGCTCTGTGATTGGGGTGCCCTTGGTCTCTTATCAATCTTTTACATCTTGTAAAGAACTCTTGCATATTTTGAAGAAACTCTTTTTCATTCAGCAAAATAAATAAATCAATAAATGCGTTACACATTATGCTTACTGGTTGTCTTATAAGATTTATATTTATAAATTTTTTTGCAATTTATATATAATAAACACAACTACAACTGCAAGCAGCAATTATTGGGGCCGAGCAGCTCAGCGACCAGATTATAAAAAAGTTCGACACGACAAGTTACAGAGCTACTGGAAAATTCTATAGATGTTTAGCCAAATTTGGTGGAAATTGGGCTAATGATCTATGGACAGTTCAAAACAACAGATTTTTAAACTAGTTCAAGATGGTGGACAGGAAGTCGTGTCAGTTAGGGAATAAATTATCAATGTTCTCTATAGGGCTGCACGATTCTGGCTAAAATGAGAATCACTTTTTTTTTTTAAATTTAAAATCAAGATCATTATTTCTCATGATTCTGTAGATGTAAAATAAAGGTTATTATAAGAAGGCTATTATTATTATTGTTAAACATATGGTAAAACAACACTAATAATACTAGGCTTATGTGTAGGTTTACTGTTGGTTAAAATACTGCATTTTTTATAGTCTTGGAATGGTGGACTTGAACAGACTATCAATATGTCCTATTTGTTATTTCACAGTAAAGTTACGATATCAGAATGCTACTCTTTATAATTCTAAAGCTGAATCATGTTTGAGACATATGCTTGTCATTTGTCATTTAGAGCATTATTAGACCATTTTTTACTGGTAAAATGAGACATTGGTCATTATCAGCTTCCTTCTTGCATTATCTTCAACATCATCCTAGCTAGAGTAGTTATATTGACACCATAAACATTTATTTTCATGCACAACACCATGCGTTAGCTATGAAAGAAAAAACATGTCAAATGCTTGTCGTAATCATAACTGTTATATTTAATTTTATAATTATCATTTAAATTATGTGCGCACATGCTTTCACTTTTGAGTAAGGCTTATGGCTGCTGTCATTGATAAAAAAACACACATGCAAATTTACCTCCCACACAGCACTTAAACGATCACTCTGTGCAACAAACTGAATGTTATTTACAAAAATTATTATTTTACAAAAATTGCTTCGTAATTAGCAAAAATTGCTTTGCTAGCACAAAAATAATCACATTCATGTTCAAAAGATGCTGCCATAAAAAATAAATGGGAGATAATCAAAAATATGAACAGAATTTTTTTGTTTTTAAATATGGATAAAAATACCATGGTAAAATACCATGGTGCTGAAAAAAAGAGCTTAACAGTTAAAGGGTAACGCTCTAAAATAATAGGATCTCCATTTTAATTATCTAAGCACAAAGTTTAAAGTGCATGTTGCAGAAGTATTAAGCAATTGTCTGAATTCATTCATTCATTTTCTTGTCGGCTTAGTCCCTTTATTAATCCGGGGACCGGGGTCACCGCAGCGGAATGAACCGCCAACTTATCCAGCAAGTTTTTACTCAGCAGATGCCCTTCCAGCCGCAACCCATCCCTGAGAAACATCCACACACACATTCCCACGCAAAGGCAGGGAGAACATGCAAACTCCACACAGAAACGCCTACTGAGCCGAGGTTCAAATCAGCGACCTTCTTGGTGTGTGGCGACAGCACTACCTACTGCGACACTGCCTCTGCCTTTTGCTATTTTAAGGAAGGAGGAAAAAAAAACGGTCTGTGGTGCATGTACTTATTCTATTAATGAGTTATATGTGTGTTTTGAGCATAACATGCATTAAACCAATCAGTCTCATCTCCAATTCCCTTTAGGAGTCAGTTGTGTCATGTCAAAGCATGCTTTTTACATGGTGAACTTTGTTAGTGGTAAAAGCTGAACATTTCACTAGCAAGAAAATAGTTAAACAGACCATCTGCAGAACGAGCCTCCTCCATTCAGCCTCTTTACTCTTTACTTTGTTTAATTTTACACTTTACTCCTTTACTTTCGTGAAATAAGAAAATAGTAGAAACTTAATTCAATGAAGACATTCATTAGTCTACATATTTGATTTTGTTTAAGCTCAAAGATTTGTTTCAAAACTATTTCTAAATTCAGTTCTAATTTCCAGCAAACTAATAAATGAACAATAATAACAAAGTGTATATCCAAACACACTTTCTATTCCTATGCTCCATATGGTGATGTATATGTCTCCAAAACCCAGCAGGTGGATAAATCTAAACTTGGTTTTTTTTAAACAAATATAAATATCCTTATACACACAACTACTTATAATAATGATAACATTACACAAGTGCAAACTGTCATGAATAAACGTAGTACAACAGAGCCGGATAACAAAGGCCCCCAAGTTGAAGAATAAATAGAGGTAATGGTTTTTAAAATTATTTATAAATATATGTTTTTAAAACATTTTAATATTTTATTATTTTTTTCGAATGTAAAGATATTAGTGTATTGCTGTACATCTTGCTCTACATCATTGTTTAAGCAATGTGTATGCATGTTTTGGACCTTAGGCACTCTTTAAATTACAAAAATTCTGTGCAATTGACTTTAGAGCAGCATTTTGTTGGTCAATGGCACGGCCTCAAAATAGTAACGCACCAACAATGAGCCTTAAAACACCCACAGACCAGCACAACCACAATAGTGGCACAATTGGATTTGCTATTTAAAAAATAGTAGCGCACAACATGAAAATGCAACCTGCACCTGTATGAGATTAGCAACAAATCACACCCTACACAGATGTACGATAGGGCCTTAAGAGTGTGTAATAGACCCATACAATCACTCTCACATACACACAATATATATATATATATATATATATATATATATATATATATATATATACTTCCTGCTTTGCTACTGTTCGGACGTCTTTGACCACTGCTCCGCTCTTCGCACTCTTGCTTTTATATCTTATACCCTAATTTTAACTTGAGCCTATCAGCACAGTGCTCAAACAACACGACTTGAAGATCAGCATCGATTCTACAAACTTTCTGGAATTTAGCTTTACTAACAAGAGGGAAATTACCGTCTAAACAATCCTCCTGCTACCAGCTACCAGCTGCTTACATTCCGGAGACGGGAAAACACGGCTGTAAAAATGCCTCTGGATCGGATTAATTCATATTCTCACTGCTGTACAAACTGCCACAAACTTCTACAAAGGATTGCAGTTCTTGAAACGAAGTTGCTTGCGATCCGACCAGAACTTCAGCTTCATTGTGGATCCTCTCAGCACACAGCCGGTGAGTCCCATAAATCTGTTCCTGCTACTGTTTTGAGCACAGAAAAACAGAAAAAAACTGTTGAAAATGAGCATTGGCATAAACAAGGTGCGAGACCAAAGGGTACTCGTGGGGTCAGATCATACGCTGCCGCATTAGCGTCTTCTACCCCAAATAGAGCTCGGACTCAAATACAGCTTCAGAACAGATATGACGTTTTGAGTAATATGGGTGAAGAATCCCCAAATGCAGTCAGACAGAAATCGCATGATTCAGCAACTAATTCTGCATGGAACAGAGGCTCAAGGCCGACTAGACAGCGGCATTCTGCTCCGATCACACCTGAGATAAGAACACTAGCCGTAAAAGATTCAATAATCAAGAATTTCAGGAGGAAATCTACTATGACATACTGCTTTCCTCATGCAACAGTTTCTGATGTAAACAAAGAACTTGAGGAAATTCTGAAAAAGCACAAGACGGCAAAACGGATTATTATCCATGTGGGGAAGAATGATATTCGGAAGGAACAGTCAGAACTGCTCAAGAAAGATTTTTGTGAGCTCTTGGAAACAGTTGAAAGATTGAAGGTTCAGCCATTCATTAGTGGACCACTCCCTGCAAGAGGGACAAATATGTTTTCACGGCTTCTTGGTCTAAATGTATGGCTACAGAAAACATGTAACAAGAAAGGACTGAATTTCATCGACAACTTCAATCTCTTCTGGAACCAAAGACAGCTGTTTACATTAGACGGCCTTCATCCAAACAAACTTGGTGCAAAGGTGCTAAAGGACAATATTTTTTTCTCCCTCAATCATCCATCAGCTGTGTATGCCACTGAACTGAATTGCACACACACACCTAGCAAATGTCCAGATGACCACAGGACCTCAAGTCAGCTCCTGAGTGGACTTGTGGCTGACGAATCACCCAAGGACAGTGATAATGCCACGCAGCCAAAACACCCAATGTTGATAGAGACACTATCAGTTGCCCTCTGCTCAACACTGGCAGACTGTGACGCATCAAAACAGCATCAAGTCTCGTCACTCAAAAATGATCCTCAGGAAAACATATTTCTGCAGACAGAATCTCCAGATGCACAGCCTCTGTCACCGGACACGTTCTCATTGTCACAATGTTCACCACTCTTGGGTTTTTCAAAAAAGATGGAGGAACTGGTGTATGCTGAAACTAAACTTTCACACTCCATTGCCGCAAGCCCCCAGTTACCAACCAAAAAGCGGCCTGTTCCACAACCACCTATGAGCCCACCTGGAAGAGCCCTCCGATTTTTGCCACACCGCCAGGGCCCAAACAACAACGCCCCATCTTCAGCTGGTGAACACAAGAGCTCTCTGTGATGTGTGTCGGGGACCTGCTTAGATAACAGTGTCTTTATCAAATGTTTTCAGAACAAGCAGGAACCCAGTGTGTCTGTAGCTTTCTCTAAGCAGATATGTGTTGTGTTAAGTGACAGAAAACCAAAGACTTCATTAGGCCGTATAGCAAATCATTCAAATCTGGTGTCTATTAAATGTAGATCTGAGACTACTATAGAAAAAACAGCTAAAACTGTTAAGTTAGCGCTTTTAAACATCAGATCACTCAACAATAAGTCTCTTTTAGTCAATGATTTTATCAACACAAATTGCCTTGATTTTATGCTTTTAAATGAAACTTGGCTAGATGACAGTTGTAGCGCAGCAGTTCTGAATGAAGCAGCTCCTTTAAACTTTCACTTTTTGAGTGTTTGCAGAGTTAATAGGAGAGGTGGAGGCATCGCTGCCCTGTTTAAAGATGTGTATGAATGTAAGCAAGTGTCATTTGGTGACTATTTGTCTTTTGAATATCTGAGTATAGCACTAAAAGGTGCTCCACGCATCTTACTGATCATTATCTACAGACCTCCAAAATATTCTCCAGCTTTTATTGAGGATTTTACAGAGCTGTTATCAATTGTAACCTCTGAATTTGATTATTTTAGTATTGCTGGGGATTTTAATATTCACATTGATAATCCAGAAATCAATGCTATAAAAGAACTGATGACTGTTTTTAACACTTTTGATCTGACTCAGCATGTTCAAGGACCCACACACAATCGTGGACACACCCTTGATCTACTTATAACTAAGGGGTTACACATTTTATCGACTGTTGTTAAGGATGTGGCACTTTCTGATAATTTCTGTATCTTCTTTGATATATTGATCACTCCAGCTATTAAAGACAGATCTGTCTCTGTCAGAAAGAGATGCATAAATGAGAACACTAGTGAGCAGTTTATGAAGGCCATATCGCTAGCATCAAGTATATCTGCAGATTCTGTTGATTCTCTCCTTGATTTGTTTAATTCTAAAATTGAGAATGTCATAAATGACATCGCTCCTGTTAAAGTCAAGAAGATGACTGGCCGGCAAAAGGGATCTTGGACAAGGTCACCTAGAGTACAAATGATGAAAAGACAGTGCAGAAAAGCTGAGCGTATGTGGAGAAAGACGAAACTAGTAGTCCATTATAATATCTATAAAGACAGTCTTCATGCCTTTAATATGGAACTAAACACTGCTAGACAGACTTTCTTTTCAAGCCTTATAAACAGCAACGTAAATAATGCTCGTACAGTCTTTGCAACGATAGAGAGACTCACAAACCCCCCCAGTCGGATTCCCAGTGAACTCCTCTCTGAAAGCAAATGTAACGAGTTTGCTCATTTCTTTACTGATAAGATCAATAATATCAGAAAGGCAATCAGCTCATTCAATCAGTCAAGTTGTGTCAATATCAAACAAACTCAACCACAAATTAAGAAATCAGACATTATGTCTGATTTCATGGCAATTAATGGTAAAATCTTAGAAGAGATTGTGCAAGCTATGAAAACATCAACCTGCAGTCTTGACACGCTCCCCACATCATTCTTCAAAACGGTGTTTACCTGTTTAGAAATGGATCTTCTAAAAGTGGTAAATGCTTCACTTCTATCAGGGATTTTTTCCAACCTCACTTAAAACTGCAGTTGTTAAACCCCTCTTGAAGAAGA
This sequence comes from Danio rerio, assembly GCF_052040795.2. Taxonomy (NCBI): domain Eukaryota; kingdom Metazoa; phylum Chordata; class Actinopteri; order Cypriniformes; family Danionidae; genus Danio; species Danio rerio. Next base: position 29,448,035 of record NC_141021.1, read on the forward strand.
GCAACCTGGATAACACCCTATTGAGCTATTACAGGCCAATCTCAAATCTCCCTTTCATTGGCAAAATCATTGAAAAAGTTGTTTTTAACCAAGTTAACAAGTTCTTAAACTTCAGGGGGTGTTTAGACAATTTTCAATCTGGTTTCAGAGCACATCACAGTACAGAAAGCGCTCTTATAAAGATTATCATTAATGATATACGCCTAAATACAGATTCAGGTAAAATATCAGTGCTGGTATTGTTGGGTCTCAGTGCTGCATTTGACACTGTCGATCACAGCATACTTCTGGATAGGCTGGAAAACTAGGTTGGGCTATCTGGCACAGTCCTCAAATGGTTTAGATCTTACCTTGAAGGGAGAGGTTACTATGTCAGTATAGGTGATCATAGGTCGAGGTGGACACCATGACATGTGGAGTCCCACAAGGCTCGATTCTGGCACCTCTCCTGTTCAACCTTTACATGCTCCCTCTAAGCCAAATAATGAGAAAGAACCAAATCTCCTACCACAGCTATGTTGATGACACTCAGATCTACCTAGCCTTACTGCCTAATGACTACAGCCCCATTGACACCCTCTGCCAATGCTTTGATGAAATGAGCAATTGGATGTGCCAAAACTTTCTTCAGTTAAACAAAGAGAAAACAGAAATGATTGTGTTTGGGAACAGAGATGAGGTTCTCAAGGTAAATGCGTACCTTGGCACTAAAGGTCAGATGACAAAAAATAAGGTCAAGAATCTTGGTGTGACTCTGGAGTCAGATCTGAGTTTCAATAGTCATGTCAAAGCAGTCAGTAAATCAGCATACTATCATCTCAAAAACATACAAGAATCAGATGCTTTGTTTCTAGTGAAGATTTAGAAAAACTTGTTCATGCTTTTATCAGCAGCAGGGTGGATTACTGTAATGGACTCCTCACTGGTCTTCCTAAAAAGACAGTCAGACAGTTGCAGCTCATCCAGAACGCTGCAGCCAGAATTCTAACCAGAACCAGAAAATCAGAGCACATCACACCTGTCCTCGGGTCTTTACACTGGCTGCCAGTTACATTCAGAATAGATTTTAAAGTATTTTTACTGGTCTATAAATCACTAAATAGCCTAGGACCTAAATACATTACAGATATGCTCACTGAATACAAACCTAACAGATCACTCAGATCTTTAGGATCATATAAAGTAGAAGTTCCGAGAGCTCAGTCAAAGTAGGGTGAATCAGCTTTCAGCCACTATGCCCCTCGCTGCTGGAATCAGCTTCCAGAAATGATCAGATGTGCTCCAACATTAGGCACATTCAAATCAAGACTGAAAACACATCTGTTTAGCTGTGCCTTTACTGAATGAGCACTGTGCTGCGTCCAACAGATTGCACTATCATGTTTTTCTCTTCTTCATTCTTTTATATCACATTTTTCCTGTTTTTGTTTTGTTTTGACGCATTTTTATTATTTGTTTTTATTTTAATTTTACTTGTGTCTTTATTCTTGTTTACGTAAAGCACTTTGAATTGCCACTGTGTATGAAATGTGCTATATAAATAAACTTGCCTTGCCATGCCTATATATATATATATATATATATATATATATATATATATATATATATATATATATATATATATATATATATTTTGTGTGTGTGTGTGTGTGTGTGTGCTGTCAATAGATTATTAAAGTTAACTAATAAATCACACATTTTAGCGATCAATCATGATTATTCGCAATTAAAAGGCTGAAACTTGTAATTTTGGCTATTCAAATGTAAAATCAATGTAAACTCAAGACAACAAATCTGTTTAATTTCAAAATACGATTTTTTTATCAGAATTTTTGCTTTTTTTTGTAACACGGATTTCTTCCTGTAAACAACATACCCACAATAAAACATCAAGATAATACAAAAAAAAAAAAAAACACAGTAAGTGCCATTTGAATTTCAAAACAATGCCAATAAAAAACAAAAATGATTTTCATGTAGGATTCTAAGTGGACTGCAAAAAAAAAAAAAAATCTTTTGGACAATCAGTCTTCACATCAGATAAAAAAAAAATTTAACGATCCTAAATAAGTGAGCAACAGTCGGAATAAGTAAGAAAGAACAAGAGAAATCAATGTAATTCATTATTTTTTTGTAAAAATTGTTTAACTGCATATAATAAAAATAATAATTTTAAAAATATATATTTATTTAATTTAATTTGTCAAAAAAAGGTTTGGGGGAGTGACCAAACATTCATTCATTTTCTTTTCGTCTTAGTCCCTTTATAAATCAGGTCGCCACAGAGAAATGAACTGCCAACTTATCTATTATATGTTTAAAGCAGCAGATACCCTTGTAATTTTGGCTATTCAAATGTAAAATTGATGTAAACTCAAGACAAAAAATCTGTTTAATTTCAAAATACTATTTTTTTATCAGAATTTTTGCTTTTTTTTGTAACACGGATTTCTTCCTGTAAACAACATACCCACAATAAAACATCAAGATAATACAAAAAAAAAAAAAAAAAAAAAAAACACAGTGCCATTTGAATTTCAAAACAATGTCAATAAAAAACAAATATGATTTCCATGTTGGATTCTAAGTGGACTGCAAAAAAATACAGGCGTTGCAAATATGGAAATTGGAAAATTATAATAATAAGGTATTTAATGCAAACAATTGTGCTTATTGAAAAGTTGGATTGCATTTGTAAGAGAACATTAATAATAAAATAGAAACAATTTTGCTTAGTACCCCTTTACATCCTGCTAGTTGCTAAGACAGTCCAGTCTGTTGACATTATCGGGGGACATTTATTCATTAATTCATTCATTTTCTTTTCAGCCTAGTCCCTTTATTAATCTGGGGTTGCCACAGTGGAATGAACCGCCAACTTATTCAGCATGTGTTTTATGCAGTGGATGCCCTTCCACCCGCAACCCATCACTGGTAAATATTCATAAACACTCATTCACACACATACTCAACAGGCAATCAGCAGCAGCATGTGTATGAGTAAAAAGTTTAGGGGCTGGCTCCAGAAAGTGCAATATACAGACAGTGCAAAATACAACAACATACTCCCGATAAACAAAACTATATACAAAAAATGGGGGTTCAAGGGTGCTCTCTTGGAAAAACTAAGAAAAACATCAAGAGACATTAGTACACATTTCTTATATTTCCTAAAAGTCTCTGTAGCAAATAGTATATACAGAAGAGTTAAATTGTATAGTTATGGTATGAAAAGTATATGAATGTCTGTAGGCTGTTGTGTGTGTGTGTGTGTGTGTGTGTGTGTGTGTGTGTGTGTACCTGTGTGTATGTATATATGTATGCACATAATATTAAATAAGTAAATAAATAAGTAAATAAAATAAATAAAAAAGAGGCAATGGTGGTGATGGGGAGTATGAAGTAATAGGGAACAGTATTATCTCTGTGCAAATTCGGTCTGCACTCCAGTACAGAAGAAGGCGGTAATGTACCATTGACGTTGGATGCCGACCGCCGTTAAACATCAAGGAAGAAGTAGGTTGTTGACTCCCATAGATACATTAGATGTCGCCTGGCCTATTGTTGTCTAGTGGACGGAATGCGTCAATAGCGCCGCCATCTTGCTACTTGGTAGCGCTCCTTTGAAATGAATGCGGGACCAAGGTACAGTGGAGGACTGTGGCCATCCAAAGCCGGAGATATATATACACTTATATCTATGATCGGGAGTTTTCCTGGATGTTAGTATGTAATTATTATTTCTTAATTACGAAAATTATAATTTTACACCATTTTTCTACATTGATGTATCAGAAACCGCACTGGCATTCTTGACAAAAAAGCTTGTGTTTGATAAATTTAATCTAATCCGTGTCCTGAAACACACCTCCTCTCCCGCTTTCACTTCTCATACTGACGGAGGGAGCGATTCGTTTGTGAATGAATCCCCCGAACGACTCTTTCACTAACGTTAGCCGACAATAATACAAGTTTCTGGCAGCGCAGCATCTCGTTGTCATATTTCTTTTGCATTGTTTGCTGATTTTATTAAACAAAACTAGCATAAGCCGAGTGTTTAGTGCGATTTGGAACTGCTTTGTCGTATGGTGAGTGCAGTAAGTGACTGTATCAGATATAACGTTAACGTTACCTGATTAGCACAAAAGTTCAGAACATACAAAAATCGCAAAAAAAACTTATTATTACCTATGAAATGTTCTGCCTTTGTGCTTTGTTTTCTTTGTTTGCTCGTTACTACACCCGTAGACAGCGCTAAAGTCCTGCATCTTCACGTAATAACACTGTCTTGAGTGCGGTTGAATGACATTTGTCCTGGGAGCACTGTACCAATGTGGCGGCGCTATTGACGCATGCTCAGGGTCCCTATGCGATATCTCTTGTATATATCTATGGTTGACTCAAACCAACAATCCACCGCAGTAGGTGGCGGTAATGCACCTTTTCGTTGGATGCCGAATGCAAAACAAAAAGAAGAACAGCAGCGCAGTTATGTGTATCGATTCTGTACGTATCACAGAGAAAGGTACTAAGAACTGATTACGGATGCAACTAACATTAACGTTGAGCGGATTACAGATCCCGAAGTTACTTTGGGAGCTCCGACAAGAGAAGATTATAGAATATTTTCAATGAAAAGGTTTGGACTGGACTGTTTGCAATATGTAAGTTACAGGCGAGCAGTGAAAGGTGGGCCATTACTGCATTTTAAACGTTTATCTTCTAATTATAAAAACTGTAAGAAAAGCAATAACATTGACTCGCTACTGCTTAGCGTGGTTTTAACAGTTTTGTACCCAGCAAACAATCAACGTCCGATGACCGGTAAAAAGGCGTCCCCTACACGTCCCGTCATGGTTGAAAATTTATCCAAAACGGAAATTGATATCACGTCACGTCTTTTGGCCTTGAATAAATAGTCTGTTCTGCACGACATCTGAATGTATTAATTTACCTTATAATGTTATTTATTATTATTGCAATAACAGGCGATTACAATAAAAAAATACAGTAGAATAAGTATAATACAATGTAAATATATCGCACGAAAAGAGAACAATTTTAAAGAAGTTTTACAATGGCAAAGAGAAAGATAGTGACAAAAAAGACAATAAAAAAAGAGAGGGGCACACGAATAAAATAATACAAATTTATGGAAAATATTATGCTTTGTTTTATGAGTCTCTGAAAGGGTAGGTACAGATCCATTTCCTGTTTAAAAAATACAAAATTTGGTTTCATTTTTTATATTTACACAGGTATATAAAAAACTTTGCATATTATCCCGAAAAAAAAAAAAACTTTGCATATTATTAACCCGAATTAAGGAATTGCTTTTCTTTAATGTAATACATGTCTATAGCTTAAAGAAAAACAAATCTTTTGGACAATTAGAGTCTTTACATTACATTTACAATTTTCAAAAAAAATTAATTATCCCAAAGAAGTGAGCAACAGAATCTGAAGTTCCACAGAAAGAACAAGAGTAATATAGTTAATTTCCTTTATTTCTGATAAGTTCATATTTCCTAATACAGAATTTATGCTGTTTTTCAGTTTTTTGCCTTTTGACCACATGATTTTACATAGGCCTAAACTGCTGTCTTAAATTAATAATTTTAACAAATATTTTACAACAACAAAAGTAACTATACTGGTTAATTTATGAATAAAAATATAATGCAAAATATCCTGAATTTATCACATGAAAAATGATCATGTACATGTTTTATAGGTTGTAGTCATGCCTGTATATGTTGCTTTTAGCATAGAATAAATGTATTACAGTTTTTCTCAGTCACTTTGCCACATTTTTTTAGATCAGAAGTGAAATTTGCAAAACAGTGAGCATAAGTGTATTTCTCAAAACAACGCATATAATTAGCAAAACACCACAGGTTACCTGCAAAAGCTCTCCTGCTCAATTAGTTCAGCTCTCAAAACAAATTTTCTGTTTCAATGTACATGTCAGTGGCTTCAGAATGGCAAGTTCTTCTATCATTGTGTTCAATATTATCATGTTGTCAGTATTAGTGTACTCTGGAGGGCTGTTCTGATCTAAACTATGGCAATATTTTGTTTGGCTGTTTGTACATTAATTTGTTGCCAGATCATGTCATTGTTATACAGAATAGGAAAATACAGCACTGCATAACACAAAGAAAAAAACAAAGTAAAAATGTGAACATAGGACAACCTTCTTTTAGACCTTCATTAAAAAAGTCAAGATTTACCTGGGAGAAATTGACAAATTGTAAAGTGATTTAGGAAAAAAATTCTAATGGAAATGTATAAAAATGCATTGACAAAATATATGATAACTTGTTCAGCCATTTTTCATGTAAGGAAATGCCATGAACGAACAATTAAATGTTGTGGGGAGGGAAAAGATTCAACAGAGGCCAAAATAATAGTTTGATCAACATTACATCAGCAATTGATAATGTAGGAAGCATCAGAGAATTGCACATAATCATTTGCATGGAAGCATTTGCAACTTGTTCATATTGAGAAGCTGCTTTCCTGATGTACAGGAAGTGACACGATGATGTGAAGATTGAACAGGGAGTTTTGAGAATTTCAATTCTGATCTGAGAATTGCACCAGAGAAAAACTGTTACAGATTTAATGTTTATTCATTAAATAAAATAACCACAACACCTGAAAGTACAAAAACACTAAAATAATGGGTTATGTATAAGACATGCTCTTTGAAGAAATAAGCAGCTTTAGCCTAATGCAAAAAAAAAAGTTTGCACTTTGCAGTCAAAATTGATAAGAATTTAATTTAGCAAAAGAAAAAACATGCAATATATTTTAGACGGAATTCAGTGTAAAATGTAAAACAATTTATTGAATTATTCTAGAATATTTTGTAGAGTGAATCAACATGAACGGCAGCTGATATTTTTTTTTATCTAACAGCTGAAAAACTACATGCTGAATGCTGTGAGTTTGCATCAGCCTATCCTCACTCGCTATCCTTCAGCTTGGTCTCTGATGTATCAGGGGTCACCATAGCAGAATGAACCACCAATTATTCCAGCATATGTCTTAGACAGCGGATATCCTTCCAGCTGCAAACCAGTACTGGGAAATACCCATACACACATTCACACACACACACACACTTATACACTACTGCCAATTACTCCCTATTATTCATCTATACCTCATGTCTTTGGACTTTTTTACTTTTGTACATTTTTGAGGCGCTACTTTACTTTTACTTGAGTACAAAAGTTTTATTTTTACCAAAGTAATTTTAAACATGAGTATCGTTACGTCTTCTTAAGTAAAGGATTTGTGTACTTTTGCCATCTCTGCGCACACATACACACACACACACAGAGCGACACACAGCATCTCTCATTCACAAACATATAAACAGCATCCATATATATGCGCTTGTGCTCGCTTGCTCAGGAGCGATATTGTTAGACCGCGCCCCTGCTCCTGCTCCCTTTCAAATTACACCACCGGTCAAATTTACCGACCGCTCCCGCGCTTTTTTCGTAAATTTATTCCCGCAGTGCAAGAAATCTGGTCGGATCCCATGGCTCCCGGGCTACAGCAGCGGGAATGTAGACCTCTCGTATTTACCACGTCTCCTAGTTTTGTATGAACGAGAAGGAAATACTGCCAAACTGCAGGTTACTTGGTGCGCGACTCACCATCTTACCTCACCTCTATCTCTCTCTCCTCCACACGGTCCTGTTATGACAATCATGCATATTCATTTTTAGCCATTAAATAAATAATATTTATTATTTAATACTTGTCTCCTATTTAAGTGAATTGTTTTTATGACGGTTTAACAGTATTGAAAGTGACATCGTTGCTATTTTTAGATCCTGCGTTATACCATATTACTGTATTACCACTTAAGCCTACTGTCAAGTGTCTCTCTTTTTTTTTTAAAATAAGACCAAACTAATTTGTTCTTTATTCTGCATTAAACAGAGAAGTTAAATGTGCTAATTACATTTTTTTTTAAGTTACTCGATTGTTGAACGAATTCAACAGTTTGCTGTATTCTTGCTGGAATGTGTGTCTGGCCTCTGTTTTAATAATTATTTCCTCAGTGCTACACCAAATGGTGTGGGGAAAACACATAAACCATGTCATCTCTTATCACATCCTTTAGCTACTTTTCTGGAATGCACAGTAAAATTAATAAACATCTCTTAACTAATTTCCGAACTCCAATTTTTATTTTATTTATTTTTTTTTTTTTAGGATTTGTCAGCCAGTTTGTTTGCCAACGATGCGCCGTCATTGGTTGCTGGTTGGTGCTTGTGGCTGGGTGCTACTTATTCTTATGTTTGTCAGCAAGTTCATCAACTTCAGCTTCAGAATACCAGGTGGTATGTTTAACTATCCTGAGCAAAAAATTTAAAGATATACGCAATTAAATGTGTTTTATGGTTATTCTACTATTCTAATTTGTAACTTCATTACAAATTACAAATTACAACTTCAACATTGACAATTTTGACATATAAATGGCATTAAGGCACTCCCAATGTTTCCCTTTGATTCATTTTTAGACTACGCAGGGAGGTCAGAGATATTTGTTTGGACTTTGTCATCTGTTACTACAAAACTTCCTTCAGTTGTGTGGCCGGAAAAGGGAGCATCACAGCCATATATATTGGTGAGACAGTTTGTTGGTTTATATTTTTGCTTTATCCAAAGCAACTTGAATTGTTTTTAGTTTTACATGAATGTTTTTTGTGTCATTTATATTAATGGTTTTGCTTATTAGTCTTCAGTTAGTCCCTCTGTGGTGGAACCCATAGACTGGCACTTAGTGAACGAGAAGCGTTTGGAGCAGTTGTCAACAGTTTGCAGCAATTCATCTATTTGGAACCTTACTCACACAACTGTGCGCAAGTTTGTCTTGGACCGCATTTTTGTTTGTGACCAGCACAAGATACTCTTCTGTCAGACACCCAAAGTTGGAAACACACAATGGAAAAAGGTTCTCATTGTCCTTAATGGTAAGACGTGTTCATGTAAAAAGTAAAATGAATGAAAATAACATTTGATAAATTTTACAGCTTAATAAAAACTTTTTTCCATTATACCTCAAATAAGATGAATTATGGCAAATTGTGTGTCTTTCTTGAATGTAAAACATGCTGTTTTTTTGTGTTTGTTTTTCAGGAAAGTTCTCCAAGGTTGAAGCTATACCAGAGAACCTAGTTCATGACCATGAAAGAAATGGCTTACCTCGCCTGTCTTCTATGACTGACACAGAAATCCATCAAAGGTTCATATTAGTTCACTTAACATAAACAATTATGTGAAGACTAGTTTTTTGTCAAATAAATGCACCTTATCCGCATTTTTTAAAAATCATTTTATTAATCATTTACTTAGTAGATTGATTGGCTGGCCAGTATTTGGTATCTAGTTAAGAACGCTCTGCAGAGTAGAGAAACCTGCGTTGTGAGAAATGCGGGCGGTGGAACAGAAGCAAGAAACTCTCTCTTGCATGGTTGTGAAAAAGTAGCCTGTCTATGCATTTTCCCTACAAGCACACCGTCTGACAGTGTATTGCTGGAAACATTATAACCCCATTCTTCAATTAAACCGGACAAAGTCAACATGTTAGTTTTTCTGGCAAATAATTTAAAACAAAATACAAAAGGTGAAGAGAACCTACGCTGTTTTTTTAAACATCTGACTTATATTGTTACTAGGTTAATATTTTCTTTTTACTTATAATTATTAATATTTATATTATTATTACACTGATTACTAAAGTGCCATTTACGCTATTTGTTAAGTAAAATGTAACGTTTAATTGTTATTATTATACGGTTTCAAGCAGTTAAAGTTATTTAATATTTAACTACAATAGTTATAAAAAGTTTTGTGTTGCTTTATTAACGAAAGTTCAAAAATAAACACGTACACTTATACGGATGTTTTATTTATTAATATTTAATTAAGTTATTCCTTAATTTTTACATAAAAGGTAAATTAACTTGGGTAGGCTACTTTATTTGTTGATGTACGAGATCTAGGAACATGTTTGCCAGTAAATAATGTTCTCACCACTTATAATAGATAGATAAATAACTTGCGCAAAGGATACAATAAAAAAAAAATGCAAGAGCTTAATCTTTCAAAGTCTAGAGAGAGAATTAATATTAGTTAATATTAATGATTATAACACGACTTGCGTTGTATGATAAACGCCTCACAATGTCGTGATCTTTTCTGAAGAACAGATAATTCATGTTATCGCCGTCTCCCCAGCCAGGTTTTCATCTGCTTTTTTTCTTCTTCTTCTCGCTACAAACAATGAAGTATCTGCGCCAGACCAGTGGTTTAAATTATATTTTACTCTCCTGATTTCTTTTCTTTTTATTTAAAAAAAACATAAATGTTTAAAGTTTTGTATTGCATATATATTTTTAAAGATTATCATTCAGCCTACCTGCAGCGCATATAATGCCTAGTTCAGACTGCGTGATTTTAGCCCCGATTTTGGCTCGCCGACAGGTTTTGAGAAATCGCAGACAAATGCCTGAAATCCCAGGCGAATCGCTGCTCGTGTACGTGAGTGACAATCATACAGTATGAACTTTCAAAGACGCGATCTGAGAGAATCGCCGATGAGTCGGCGATGCCTGTGAGATATTTGGCATGCTAAATATCTGGAGCTGTCGGCGATTCAAATCATGCCGTGTGAATTGAGTTTTGACTGAAAATAACATCAGCCATCGCCTACAGCCAATGAGAGAGCAGCTTTCACTTATGTGTGCGTGTCTGTATACCTGCTGCAGGCCAGCGGGAGGCTGGGGGAGAAGTTAAAAGCGCTCTTTTTCGGTTTATTTGGACCCACGAAACGGAGGAAAACTAGTGGAGATTTGACAGGACTCAGGAGCAACCGTGTCTGTTTGACATTTCATACAGAAAGAAATTAGTTTATTATCAACTTTGAGGAGAAATGGCTAGTTCCCTTTAAACCCAGGCGAGCAAACATGTACATGTTATACCCCATTAAAGGCTTCTTTCTCATTATGTAGTTAATAACAAAAGATATACTACGTGTTTTTGGCTGTGAGACGTAGTTTGGACTAAGTTGTCGGCGATTCTTCCTATAGTAAAGTCATGCAATGTGAATGTCCCTGTGGCCGATCCATCTTGCAGTGTAAACAAAGCAGCGACGAAATGCTAGCTCAGATAATCATGCAGTGTGAAAACATCTGTGACACGACTACTTTAAAAATCATGCAGTCTGAACTCGGCATAAGAGGTTGTGTGCTGGACAAATCCCCTTTACTCATGCTACCTATTTCATTTATGACACTGTAAACTTGACTTGGCAGGCTGATCATCTTTAAACTCATAAGGTATCTTTAACTTGAGACTGCTTCTGCAAAATGTGATGTTTCTTATTACAATTGTTAGCGGTATCAAAATGAAAGCAAACATTAAAAAGGGTTTTGTTTTATCAATTGTATAGTTTAGTTTTAATAATAATGTATATAATAAATTATAATATTGATTAATGTGTAGACTACAGTGTCCAACAAAAACATTTTTATTAGGTTACTCTAATAGACCTAATCCCTAACTGAAAAATGAATGTGAAAAGGACAGGCAGTTGCGTCTTTGCTAAAATTAATTTAACGACAAATTTCTTTTGCGTTTTTTTCCCCTTTAAAGATCAAGAGAGCTGTATTTAAATAATTATTTAACTAAAACATGAATTGAATGCCCAGTTCTTTTGTGTGTGAGGTAAGTGCGCCTCCGCATCTGCGTTTTTAAAGGTTACAGGTGCACCCTGACCAGACGCGGGGACTAGATCTCTGCACTAGGGTTGTAACAATGTACCGGTATGACGGTCTACCACGATTTGAACGTGCACGATTATCATACCATGAACAATTGCATATCAACGGTTTTAACCCTTAAAGACCGAGACAGCCGCCCGCGGCTAAAAATAAGTATTGCTCTTAAATGTTTAATAACTTTTGATCCGCTGATCTGATTCATACAATTCAAAGATTGGCATAAAGAAGAGAATCTCAGCTTTCCAGTGCTGTATCACATAACATTCGCGGACTTTCAGAGCTCCGGAATCAGTGCGGTTACGTCATCAAAATTTGACAACGCTGATTTGACAAAGAAACGCTCGTCACTGTGTCTCCGGACAAACCAGACATGATACATTGATGCATTGTCCCTCCTCCATGCCCAGATTGGTTCAAACTCGCTATCACTCAACTAATAAGCATAGGTTTCGCTTTTGTTTGTGGACCAACAATGAGCTTTTTGAACAACAAGGAATGAAAGATAGGCATACATTTATGCACGGTTAAATAAAACGCAAAAAAAAAAAAAAGTTTTGCATGAAATAATTCTCATACTAAGTACTTTTGCATGCACAGCAGCACAGAAACATGACAAAACAGTGACACAGCAAAGACGAACTGCTGCTCTTGCTGTTTTCAAAAGACGCAAATGAAGGTGCAGCTGTTTGTCTGCATTGCAGACAACCATATCCAAATCCATATCCACAGACAACCATATCCATGCTGGCACATAAAACCTAAGGATGTTCCATATTGAATCTAGTTTCGTTATGTAACTATTTATAGTATAGTAAATATTTATATCTATTTTTTTACTGAGGATTTGCACCATGTTTATTTGGACTTTATTTAGACTTTGACACATTATTTATTATTTTCTTATTTCTTTTTATTTGTTCATTGTAAGTGGTGTTGTTTATAGCAACTGAAAATATATTATTTAGAAAAAGTCAAATTTGCTTCAATGTTCTATTATTTTGTAACATTTGTAACATACCGTATACCGCGAAACCGTCAAACCGTGGTATTGTTTTAGACGATTATCATACCGTAAAAAATTCATACCGTTACAACCCTACTCTGCACTATTGCTTTAATTTCACAATTTTCATAACTGCATTGCATTTTCATATGTTAAAATATCAAAATTTATGTTCTGAAAGTAGTAGGAATGACGGAAGTGTCACTTTTAAGTGAACTTCTGTCACGTGTTATTTTAGTATGATGAAAAAAAAATTATTTAACAAAAATAGTAATGCAGTATTTTTCGCTCTGCCAAGCCTTCTCTGTTGCTGTGTGGAGCAGCAGCCTGTGTCAGTAACCTTTTTTCTAGTATTTGTTCTAAATAAGTATTCGTAAAAACACGCTATTCGTGCTTATCCGAATACCGTATTCGGGTTCGGCTCCACCCATATATATATATATATATATATATATATATATATATATATATATATATATATATATATATATATTTTTTTTTTATATATATATTTATATATATATATATTTATATATATATATATATATATATATTTTTATATATATATATATATTTTTATATATATATATATATATATATATATATATATATATATATATATATATATATTTTTTTTTTTTTTTTTGCTTTGCATCGCACCTCCTGCGATGTGCGCATCCGCGATAATCACATCGGGATTTCGATGCTGAAACGATGTATCGTGCAACCCTAATCTGAAGTGTTGTCACACAGTTTTAGGCCTGGATTTCATCAATAGTCTTGAATCTACTAACACAGACTATATAGACTTAGCACTAGTGTTTGAAAGTAATTTGCGTTTTCCTCCTGTAGAAAAACGTCATAAGAACAATGTTTAGTGGCTCAATGTGTTACAACAGTGTTTTTAAAAGTCTAAACACTTTATTGATATAGTGTACAGCCAAGCACATGTGGTCAGAACACAAACGAGTCGCATGTAATAAAGGATTAAGCGTTCACCCAAAGTAAAGTCTGTCTAAGCCAGGTCCAAGCAAAATGCCTGCAGGTGTCTGTAGCTCCGCTCACTCTGCCTCTTTGCCCTTGTTTGGTATCCCGCCGTAGGTGTGATGACACGAGAACAAAATGGTGATGGTTGGCCGCGCCTACTTGTAGCTTTTTCTGCTGTGTTCAGAAACCTATGGGTGACATCACGGATACTACGTCCATATATTGTACAGTTTATGGTGTGAATGTACCACTTACACTTTATACTACAAAATGGCGTAGAACAGTCCGTAAGTTTGTTTGATTTGGGACGAACCTTACGTCTCCTGGAAGGAATTACCATGGTTGAGCTTTTTGTTTATAGTGGTGTTGTTGTGCCTGTTGTGATTTTCTGCCTAACAGAAGTATGGGCTGCAGGCTGCTGCTCCCAGGCCTCCTTTGCCACATCCAAAAGGCCCCTGGGTTGTCGGCCACAGAGGAGCTCAAATGGGGTGAAACCAGTTAAGGCCTGTGGGACTTCATGGACGCTAAAAAAGGCATAGGGCAACATGAGGTCCCAATTGCGCTTGTCCTTTGTGGCAATCGACCTCAGCATCTGTTTAACAGGTTTGTTAAAGCACTCGACCAAGCCATTCATCTGTGGGTGGTAGACTGTAGTCCTCAACTGCTTCACTCTCAGCAACCTGCAAAGATCTGCCATTAGCCTGGACATGAAGAGAGTACCCTGATCGGTCCGGATCTCTGGTGGGATGCAGAGAGAGCAGGAAAAGCTCCTAAACAATGACATTGGCGGGGGCTTTTTGGGTAGTCAATCACCAGGATGTGCTCATGTCCCTGGGCAGACATAGGCATAGATCCATCTCAAAACGCTCGAAGTGCACCTCAGTGGTGGGTAACTGGATGAGTAGACCGGGGGAGGGGTGAAACAGGATTGGCAGAACTCAGGCTTGGGTCCGGTAGTATTTCAGCCTGATGTACCCGTGTTGTTCTTTTGCGAATGAGCACCCTCCCTTGACCTTTTGGAACACATAGAACAGGTTAGAATTTTGAGAAGAGGACTCACCGTCTCTCCTGCAGTCCAGTCCGGGACCAAAAGAACAGGCCTCTGATGGGGTCTTCGACTCTGCCTCCGTCGACGGGGGCTCCCTCTGGAGCTGGCAGGCAGGGCAGTGGTGGCTAGCAGCGATCAAACTCAGGCCAGTCTCTACCATGCAGCACGTGCACTGGTAAGTCTTTTACCACTCCCAACTTCTACTGGTCATGTGTCGAGTTTTTGGAAATGGTCACACTGCCAGCTGGAACTTTTCAGGTGTCCCCAGTGGACACAGGTGAATGGCAAGGAGATTTTTGATCCAGCCAGGGGTGCACTGATTCACCCTGTACCTGACTAATTGCACTTCCAGGGTCCAGGAGGGCAAAATGGCTTGCCATTAATTTTAACATCTGCTTCAGGGGCTCTCTCTCAGGCAGCTCCCAATGGACAATACTACCTGACAGCCAGGTTCAGGAAGGGGGCACCAAAATCCCCATGGGCATTGGCTCCTTCTGTGGAAAGTAAGCCACCAGCCTGCCTCCGATGCGTGTTGCTCCTGGACCACCCTCTGTGGAAAGGCAGTGCTCGCTGCCCTCCTTCCCTGTTTAGGGTTGTATCCACCAGCTCAATGGCCTCGACAAGCTCCAAGGTGGTCGACAGGTTTCTCATCCCCACTTGTCGACGATGTGACCGAGGGAGAGCCCGGATCAGTCTGTTCATGACCACTCGCTCTGCTACCTGGCTGGCTGTTGGGTGCCCCTCGAAAAACACAGTATTGCGTGAGCCGAGCTAGATTAGCTGCTTGGGCATGAGCTGGCAGGTGGGGTTTTACACCCAGTCAAAAAATTGTTGACCTGCACATGTTGGTGATAGTCCCAGATGGGCCAGAGTTTCCCACTTCGCTTCCACAGAGCAATCAGTTTCACAGTGCCTCACCCGTTGGCAGGGGGCCAAAGCCTGTGCCCAGTCATTGACATGCCACCCCTACATTGTGACGGTGGTCTCAAACACCTTTAGATAGGAGTCGATGACGTTATGGGGGTCAATTTTGGTAGGATCTGAGTGGCGCGTACTTGAGGGTCTGGCAGCAAAAAGCGTTGAGTGGCAGCTATGCATGGGCCCAAGAGCTCCTGCTCTGTCTGCTCCTGTCGAGTGGCCAGGTGCTTGGCTACTGGCAAAGGCTAACTTTGATGAGCCACTGGAGAAGTTGGTCTATGTTGAAACAACGGGAATGTTTGCCTAAAAAAATAATAATAATTAAGGGGTCTGTGCATCAGTGATTCTTCACTCTTTTGCCTGCATTCTCCATCAGTGTAAATGGGAAAAGAATCACACAACAAGTAGGATTAAAGTGTAGGTCCCAGAGGGTGGATTTATTTTTAATTGTGACAAACAAGTGCGATTAAGGGTGGTGCACCGCTGTGTGTTGTTCTCTTTTCTGCAGGCTGTCAGTATAGTGCTCCAGGATGGCTGATCGGTCATTAGCTGCTGTCTGAAAGAGGAAAAAGTGAAGGCGTTAGTGCTCTGTCTCATAGAGATGTGTCTCCCACTCTGGCTGAGTTTGTAAGGCTTCTGTAGCTTGTGGTTGATTAGCTGCAGCTGGCGCTGATCAGCCTGGACCTAGGGTGTGCAGGTGTTCTTCGTTTTCCAGAGTGGCACTGATGACCATTAATGCTGGACAGTTTAATGCGTTATTATGCAGTTCATGCATAAATTAATTAATCAATGGCATCAATTATTTTATCGATAATATTTTGAAACTTCGTTGTTTATTGGCTTTAAATACACATACTGGGAAGCCATAGGTCACAAGAGGTTGGATAATTGATTAGTATTGGCATGGGTAACATAATTCTCACACTTCCCAACCAATGAGAGCATTTCGGGAAGGACTAAGACTGCCGTTGCTTCTGTATATAAAGAGATGACTCAAAAAAAAGAAAATGATAACTCAAGAAATGAACCTATCAAATTTTTGATAACACTTGATAGAGAACTCAAAAATGAACTAACCTTCTCCTACACCTGGACAATGTGTGTATGCAGGACTTTCTCGATTCAAATAAAAGATTTGTTCAAAATCAACGAATCATTCAAGAATGACCCATCACTAGCTCTCACATGAACTGGATTGGTACAATAATATGGATAAAAGTAGCAAGCTCTTAAATGGACATTTTCAGTAAATGGTGAAGTTGTCAAAATCAAAGCTTTGTCACTACTGAAGCAGAGTTTCCATATCACCAAAGTACTTCAAGTCATCACTCGAATACAGTACACACCATTGATGCTACCAAATCATGCACGCAAACAGTGAATGAAGTAACTTTAGGGCTCAGCAGACTCCTTTGGGGAGTTCATTTACATTTTCAACTAAATAAAGAATCTAGTGTTTTTTTAGCAACTCGCTTGGTGGAGAGGAATACATAAATGCTGAGTTGATTTTGTTTTATTTCTATTTCTTGACATGTTAGTTGTTTATTATTCAAAGAAAATTGAGTACAAGCATGTACTTCACAGATTAAAATTCGTTGTTTTCAAACACTTTACCTCACTCCTAACAGTGGCAGCTGCTACAGAATGGACCATTTATGTAGTTTCCTGATAAAATGAAAAGTTTTTGTTTTTACTGGTTACAAAATACATTTCTGAATGCTAAGTTGATGTTGCTTGCAACTGTCCTGTTGTAGACCCTCTTCACAAGCCTGTCGCCTGACACATTTAACGGTCATCATAATATTAAATCCTTGAACATTTTTAATGTTTAAATAATAAAAAAATGTATGAACATTTATATGCATTTATAAATATATTATGTTATCTTTGCGTGAAATTACAAAAAAAAAGAATTACCTCTTATACAAGGTGTTTCTAATGCAGCTTCTATGGGGCTGAGAGTAAATTTGATATCAGTCTCACACAATTTTTTCCTTTTTTTGAAAGTCTTGATAACACCATAGTGGAGTTTTTCTGAGAGACCCGGAAATGGGAAAAAGGGTCTGTTATCAAGCCTCTAAAATCTGAACTTAACTTAATTTCTATTACAAATTTGGTAACCTTTTATGCTCTGGTAGTGGCAAATACCTTTGGTTGTAAATTCAATTTGACTATGCCATTAAAGTTGAGATTTAAAATATTGTAACTGCCAAAATGCTATGGGAATATGTTTTGTTCTTGTTCATACACTTACTCTATACTTTTGAAAATAAAATGCTTACTGCGTCTTTTTAAAAAGCATTCGTTTTTTATGCATAACAAATCAAATAATCACATTTTTTTCACAGAAAACCATGCAATAAATCGTGATTACAAAAATTAATTGTTGTCTAGCAACAATTAATATACAGTTGAAGTCAGACTTATTAGTCTCCTTTTGAACTTTAACCTAATTAACCTAGTTAAGCCTTTAAATGTAACTTAAAGCTCTATAGAAGTTTCTTGAAAAATATCTAGTAACATATTATTTACTGTCATCATGACAAAGATAAAATAAATCAGTAATTAGAAAGGAGTTATTAAAACTATCATCTTTACAACTATGTTGAAAAAAATATTTTCTGTTAAAGACATTGGGGAGAAAAATAAACAGGGGGGCTTATAATAACATGGAGACAGGATCACAAAGGTTCTTTGAAGGTCATGTAAAACGAGTTGACTAAATATCCTAAATGATTTAGTAATTCATTGAAAATCCAACCACCAACTCCACCTGCTTTGTATAGCTGCAATCTTAAGCAAATGTTTTCAATTAACTGTATTGTTAAAATATTGATTTATCTGCTTTGTTCATCCTCACTTATAACTGTATTAAGTTTTATTGTATGGCTGATATGACATAATGTTATTCTGATGTGTTTGTTTCACAGGTTGAATTCCTATTTCAAGTTCTTTATTGTCAGAGACCCATTTGAGCGCCTTATATCTGCTTTCAAGGACAAGTTTGTGAAGAACCCAAGATTTGAACCCTGGTACAAACATGACATTGCCCCAGCCATTGTTCGCAAATATCGCAGAAGCCACCACGATGACAGCGAAAGTGTTGGTCTTCGGTTTGAGGATTTTGTGCGTTACTTGGGTGACAAAACAGGCCGACAGCACTTGGACAGGCAGTTTGGTGACCACATTATTCACTGGCTGACATATGCTGAGCTTTGTGCTCCTTGTGATATTTCCTACAATGTTGTGGGACACCATGAAACTCTGGAGCTTGACGCTCCTTATATTTTAAAATCTGCTGGAATTGCTGGTCTGGTGTCTTACCCCAGTATCCCACCAGGCATAACGCGCTACAACCGCACAAAAGTGGAACGCTACTTTTCTGGAATCAGTCAACGAGACATTCGCCGCCTTTATGCTCGTTACCAGGGAGACTTCAGCTTGTTTGATTACCCGAAACCTGCCTTCTTACTAAACTGATGGAGATTTCTTGTGAATATTTAGGAGTTTATAGCTTACTTAAAAAATAGGGTGCCTATTTGACCTACATGATGGATGGATGGAATATATTTTTTTACACTAATCTGAGACTACACAATAATTTATTTACATGTTGACAAAGTGACTTTGTCAAGGCACTTTAAACCATAATCTTCTTAACTGAAACAGTGCATCAGAAAAGATGATATTTTCATTTTGTTTTTAAATGTATGATTTGACAAATTTTCACTTGTTTTAGAGTGCAAGTTTTCTGTTTACCATATAGTGAATCCGTTGTGATATTACTTTACGAATTTAATTCATTTCAGACATTGGTCAAATGTGGACTGTTTCCTTTTTTATTTTCTTTGATGCCTTTTTTTAACAATAAACGAAATGTTCTTTATCGTGAAATGCAAAAGTTTCTATGGTTAGGGTTATGAGGTGTAAACATTGTTTCAAAAAGATGTGCTCAATATTTACAGTTTGTGGCCATGAAAGAATATCCCATGTCCAATATAAAAGAGTTAAGAAACCAGGTACCCTGACTGAACACTTCGAGTGCAATAAAAAAAAGTGTGGTTATGAAGTATTGCCTAATAAATTGTTCTGAAATGGAACAAAGTGATTTGATATTTGAACTGGGTTTGAACTGGGTTTAAAGTTATCAAAAGTTAATGAAGCTAATCTCAAATGCTCAGTGACTATTTAGAGTATTTTATAACTCTTTGAGCACCACGAACCTCGTCATATTGCTTAAGTGATTGATATATATATATATATATATATATATATATATATATATATATATATATATATATATGTATATATATATATATATATATATATATATATGAATGTTCTAAATTTTAAGTAGATTTGTTTTTAAATCAATTGCTATTAATCCTCTTGAGGTCCTCAAATTCTATTACATTGAACTAAGAAAGTGTTAAATGGCAAAATTGATAAAATGTTTTTGAGTGAATCATTATTTTTAAATGATACAAAAAAAAAAATTATTACAATGCTTTATTTTCTAAGTTAATAAGACTTGCGTCAGGCCATCACGTTGGCGCAGTGGGTAGCACGGTCACCTCACAGCCAGAAGGTCGCTGGTTCAAGTTTCAGCTGGGTCAGTTGGCATTTCTGTGTGGAGTTTGCGTGTTTGTGTGTTTCCTCTGAGTGCTCCAGTTTCCCCCACAGGCCAAAGACATTATATAGATGAACTGGGAAAGCTAAATTGTCCGTAGTGTACTGTATGTGTGTGACTGAGTGTGTATGGATGTTTTCCAGGGATGGGTTGCTACTTTAAGGGCATCCACTGTGCGAAACATATGCTGAATAAATAAGCGGTTCATTCAGCTGTGGCTACCCCAAATTAATAAAGGGGCTGAGCTGAAAAGAAAATGAATGAATGAAGACTTGCCTCAGTTTGTAATATATATATATAAATATATATAAAAATATATATATATATATATATATATATATATATATATATATGTATATATATGTATATATATGTATATATATATATATATATATATATATATATATATATATATATATATATATATGTAACGGAGTTAAAATAAGGGTTAAATTCATGGTTCAATTGGGAACACTTACCATTGGTTTTTACCTGCAATAGCGTCCATCACAGTAGGGGGCGTTGCTACGTAATTCACCAGCAGTTCTGAGAAGCCTCTCTGCTGGTAAGCTGCTTTGGTGATGGCTGGTTAATGAGTTATTAATTATCAGGCATTTGTGAAACGTTTAAACTCTGTTTATTTCACTTTAAGACACTGATATCACCAGAGCTGCAAACCAACTAAATCTTTGGTGCTGTGTTTGTCCCAGGTATGTTGAATTACTATTTTGTGATGTTCTGTGTTAGCCGTAGCACATATGCTACATATTCCACGTGCTAGAATTAACTTATGTGTTTTGCTGTTTATGAGTATTTATTCTGTTCTGTCGTTCCTTTTCTTAAAAAAGTGTTGATTATTGGTCACATAAGCTTACTGTTTATTTTCACTAACGGTTACTGTATTGAAATAGTGATTTGGATGAGAGATGAATAGAGGCAGTTTTATTTAATTTTCATGTATGTTTTATTTACATTTATAACCACTATACATCACAATGTATAAGTTTAGACAAAATGTAATGTACCAGCAGTTCTGAGAAGCCTCTCTGCTGACACTGATATCACCAGAGCTGCAAACCAACTAAATCTTTGGTGCTGTGTTTGTCCCAGGACAATAAAAGAAGTTTAAGTGACCACACCTACCTGACTCGCAGCATTCTTCAGCATCCCAGCGCCAAGTTATATATATATATATATTAGAAACTGAGCTCTTTAATATAGTTTTGAACTGAGAGAGAGTGTCTGAGATTCGGACATGATCAAGATGGCTATTTCAGAGTTTAGGAGTGATAAATGAAAAGGCTTGACCTTCTTTAGTAGACTTTCCATATTGGGTAGTACCAGAAGCCCTAAGTTTTGAGATCTTAAAGAGCGGGTTGATTGTAGCAAGACAGAAGGTTGGTTAGATAAACAGGAGCTAGATTATTTAAAGTCTTTTAGGTAAGAAGCAATGTTTTATAATCAAAATGAAACTGAACAGGCAGCCAGTGTAAGGAGGTTAATTTTGAGAAAAGATGATCTGTCACAGGTAAAGGCATGGATTTTCTGATGGATGTCTGCTCCAGCATGGAGTAACAGGATTAATAAAGTTGAATGTTTAAGACCCTAGGTTACAGGATGACCTTAGTGTCATCCAACTTCTAAGTAAAACTGATATAATAATTGTGTGATTGCTTTTCTGTATGTCAAATGATTTATTTCCCCAGGTTTTACCCACCCAGGTCAGGGGTCCTGGATACCTCTTGAGTGGACCTGGACTTTTGAAGAATTGGAAACAACTGGTTCACGAGTTATTTGCTATTTTATGTGTTAAATCTTTTAAAGTTATTTGCTTTTTATGTAAGCTGTGTTCTGTTAATTTTTGGATCATTTCTCAGGTCTGGGGTAAGCTCTGAAGTGGCTGTAAAGGCCCACAAGAGGCCGCTATAGGTTGTTAATTTTCACTTACCTTATTCAGGTTAATGGCTTTAAAGCAAACCCCGGAACCTGTATAATTCATACCATGCCACACTCATCAAAACGATCTCATCCCAGAAGCTTGGTGATTAAATTCCCGTGAGAACTCCAAATGACCATCACATTACTTAGAAGCTACGTGTTTAAGCTAGCATCCCTTGGTGAGCGGAGTGAGGTGTGTAATTTATGTTTGTTTCAAATTATGATGTAAATGTCTAAATGGTTTATTTTTGGAAACTTTTGTGTTTTAAAATTCTCAACTAAGTGAATTATTGTGTATATGTTGCTTTACATAGCTCCTTTGTTGTTCTGTGTGCAGATGCATGATAATGCACTGTAAATGTGTAGTAATTTATTGTAAATTTGCTTTGCAATTTGTGTGTTTACTTCCAGTTTTCACTGTGTTTATGCTGGTTCCAGAATAAATCACTTTACACCCGTCAGAGACTCTCTGCTTCGTTTAAAGAAAATCAAGGGCTGCTACAGTGAAAACTCACTGCTGAACCATCCACCAACACGGACATCTTTAATCAGCGGATGGAAGAACATCTAATACTATGCACACCGTCCTTGTGTGAATGACACAGCTGCAGTGAGAGACTTTGGCTGAATAAGTGGGTAAACTCAACCAAAGATACAGTATACATAAAGAACTGTCATTTGCTAAATAATTATATGGAGGATTTCAATGTGCAAGACAAATACTGTAAATGCTAGATCTGTAAAGCTGACAAGTTAAAGAGTGTGGCTAAGGTCATTGTCACATAACAATATCCTAAATCTTGAATTTAATAATTCCTGAGGGCTAAAATTGTCATAAATTATCTAGTGTATTCTCGCTTATGATATTTGCATTGTCTGTTTAATATCTTGGGGTGTTCATTAGTGTAAACATCTAATTTAAGTGGTAATATAGTGAGAAAAGTTAAATTTACCACTCATTTGTTTTGAGTCTAGATGTAAAATACCTTAAGACCTTACAGTATAAACAGATCCACTATAACAATACAATGTCATCACCTACTGAGAATAGACAACCTTTCAGAAGCCCCACAGGTCAAGTCGAGCTCCCGTGAACGTACTTTTACAGAAAAGGGCCAAGAATTACATGATCAGGAAGCTAGAAAAAATGAAAAGTCATTCATCAAAGCTTATGACTGTTGGAAGCTTATAGCAAAGGAGGTTAGAGTAAAACTGAAGGCATTTTGCTCAGCTGAGGACCTTGATAAAATGCAAACTGATGTTAAATCTAAACTAGCCATAGTACGCCAAACTTATGAGCCTATTCGACGCAATCATACTACTACTCCAAATATTGTAAAGAAAATGGATGCATGTGACACTCTTACAGCTGAGATATGTGACCTTGTTAGTAAACGCATGGAAAACATAGGCGAGGCTTTCAATGACCAACTAGAGAAAGAACGAGTGAGAATGGTGCTAAATAAGGAAGAATATGGGTCAGTCTTTGGAAATACAAAAACAGAGACAGTAATTTCAGAGTTATCACAAGAATCTGATCACAACTCAAGCACTACCTCCAGGTCCTCTAGCAAACGTGCAGAAGCAGACTTGGCTGCCAAAGTAGAACAGGCTAAAGCTATGCAAGAAATACACATTCAACAAGCGAGACTCGACAAACTGGAGAGTGAATGGAAACTCAAAGAAACCCAGATGTTAGCTGAAATCCAGAAAAAGGAGGCTGAAATGAAAGTTAAGTTGGAAGTGGAAAAAACTAGGTTACAACAGTTACAAGCAGATAATGAAGTAAAGGTAGCAGCAGTGCGAGTAAGAGCGTACAACAATTTTGATGGTCATGAGAGTTTAGAAGAAGACACTGATCACAAAACCCAGTATAGCTACCAAGATGCTACTCTCCAAACTCCACTAAATCCACAAGCATTACCCTTCCAGCCTCATACTGCTAATTTTAAAACGCCAATGCCTCAGGAGGAGGTGAGTCTTGCTCAGGCAATTGCAAGCTCACTTACTTTAAGCCGACTACCAGTCCCAGAACCAACTACATTCACTGGTGACCCCTTAAAGTTTATAGACTGGAAAATATCTTTCATGGCCCTAATTGATCAGAAGCCCTTCCCAGCTAGTGAAAAAATGCTTTATTTAAAGAGTTATCTTGCTGGAGAAGCGCGCAAAGCTGTTGAAGGATTTTTCTACAGAAACTCAGAAGAGGCATATCAGGGTGCCTGGGCAGTTCTACAAGATCGATATGGAAGCCCATTCGTAGTCCAAAGAGCCTTCAGGGACAAGCTCATGAAGTGGCCCAGGATAGCCGCAAACGATCCCATTGCATTAAGAGAGTTTACAGATTTCCTTTCCTTCATTTCACACAATTTATGCAAACTGAGGCCCGCATAGCGTGTAACCCCATTGCCTCCCCACTCCAAATGAACGTTAAAAATACAGACGAGAGACTTCCTAAGAGAACTAAAGCACTTAACACAGGCATTTAAATATAAACTTCCATCTCAGGTCCTCCTAAAAATTCCAGGCCAAACCACCTTGCTTAGTTTGCAAAGATGAAACGCATGGTGTTGTTAAATGTCCATCCTTTGCAGCAAAGACTATAGATGAAAAGAAATAATTTATTCATGAGAATCATCTATGCTTTGGATGCTTAAGGAAGGGGCACAATACCAAAGTCTGTAGAAGGCGACACACCTGCAGTACATGTGGTCGACGTTATCCAACCTGCTTGCACATAGAAAGGGATAGAAACCCTCTTGAATCGACAAGCAAAGATTCCAAAGCAACTGGAGGCCACTCAAGCAAGGAAATCCACAAAGTCATGGCGCATGCATTAACACAGCATGTTTCTGCAACCTCTAGCATAGTACCTGTTCTTGTTTTATCAACAACAAATCCCCAGAAAGAAATTCTCACTTACGCCTTGCTTGACACTCAAAGCGACTCAACTATTATCTTGGAAGATTTGGTCACCAAATTAAATGTAAACACCCAGTCAGTGCAACTTAAACTTAGCACAATGACGGCTGTCAACACAGTCATAGCAAGTAAGGTTGCCTGTGGTTTACAACTTCGGGGACTTAACTCTGAAACCTACATTCAACTAAAGCAGACCTACACTAGAGACTTTATTCCAGTTGAGAAGTCTCACATCCCTACAAAAGCTACGGCTCTTCAGTGGCCACATTTGAAGCATCTAATGAACAAGTTGCATCCACTTCAAGATTGTGAGGTTGGTCTGCTAATTGGTTACGATTGCCCATCAGCACTGGCTCCTTTGGAGGTTGTCACAGGCAATGAAAATGAACCTTCTGCTCAAAGGACAACGTTAGGCTGGAGCATAATAGGGTCAGCCAATCCCCACTTGGATAGATGTGGAAACGAAACCTTTGTGCATCGTGCCACGGTAAAGGAAAAGCCACTTGCCATCGACGTGCTGAAAGCACTGGAATCAGACTTTAATGAGAGGTGTTATGAGGAGAAGTATGTGTCACAGTATGAGGTTTGCTTCATACAGCTTCTAAATGAGAAAATTAAGCAGAAAGGGGGTGGCCACTTTGAGATCCCACTCCCTTTCAAGGGTAGCAGTCCACCAATTCTCCCAAACAACAAGAAACTGGCTACTGTTCGGTTGCAACACCTAACGAAAAAGTTAATGAGCAACAAACAGTATTTTGATCATTACACAGCCTTCATGGAGAAATTCTCAAGATAGGTGATGCTGAGCCAGCACCGCCATTTTCTGACGACGAGACTGTGTTATCCCACATCATGGTGTATACAACCCCAAGAAGCCAGACAAATTAAGAATTGTGTTTGATTGCTCTGCAAAGTTTCGTGGGATCTCTCTAAATGACACTCTACTGACAGGTCCTGACTTAATAAACCCTTTGCTGGGAGTTCTTTGTCGGTTTAGAAGGGAAGCAGTTGCTGTGATCTGTGACATCTAACGGATGTTCCACCAATTCAGTGTCTCACCCGAAGTTCGCAACTACTTAAGATTCATCTGGCGGGAAGGCGGACTGTTGGAAAAGGAACCTCAAGAATACAGAATGACAGTCCACCTTTTTGGGGCTGCATCCTCCCCTGGATGTGCAAACTTGTGTCTTAAGTATCTTGCACAGCAACACAAGGTGGACCACCCTGCTGCTTCAGCATTTCTGGAGAAGAACTTCTATGTGGATGATGGGTTAACAAGTGTCCCAACTCTCAAAGAAGCAAAGAAACTAATTATTGAAACACAGGAACTGTGCAAGAGAGCAGGGCTACGTCTGCACAAGTTCAATTCAAATCAAAGTGAGGTCCTTTCCTGTGTAGCTTCATCAGAAAGGGCAGTAAACACTGATCCTCTCAATCTTAAACCCTATCCAGCTGCAGAAGCACACATACTTTTATCTGACTATCTGACATTTATATGCTTGAGATATTGACAAATAGTACACACGCAAGTGTAAATTTTCCTAGTATCACTGTGTTTTAACCAATCAGGCTGAAACACCTATATATATGATGCAGTTAATTACGTTATGTAAAAGTATAATTGTTGATGTTTTGAGATTGTAAGCAGCCTACATACTCTTTGCAAGTGTAGAAGATGGCTTCTGCTGATGAAACTGCAAACTATCTTCAGTAAACTGACAGAAGTGGGTCGGACTGTCTCGATCAGGCAGGCTCCTGAAGTCCCTCCTCATGATCTCCGTCTGCTGCAGCCTTTTGAGGATGTCAATATTTCCTTCCTGATGCCACGGGGCAGGCTGGCTCTAGCTTTTTTGAGGGCTCCTGATTCGAAGGCTTCATCTCTTGTCTGAAGCAGTTCACGAAGCTCTGCTGTCATACACAGCTTCTGATTTGCATGTGTGGGTTTCGTATTTATATTTAATTTTAATTGGATTGTACTATCATTTTAATTTAAATTAAACATTGTAATTTTAAACATTATTCAATCTTGTTAAAATTGTATATAAAGAAAATGATATAGGCCTATTTGATTTATATACACATTTCACTTTATATTTGCCTACTAAACATTACTTAAAAATGATGATTCAATATTTGATATTTAATATTGCTTGGCGAGTGCTTGCAAATACAGACAGAGAAACCACTCACAATTTCCAAAAGCTTCTTCATTAAGAATTTGGTCACACTTTACAATAAGGTTCATTAGTTAATGTTAATTAATGCATTTACTAATAGGAACAAACAATGAACAATACATGTACTACTGCATTTGTTTTGTTTGTTAGTTAATGAAAATACAGTAGTTCATTGTTACTTCATGTTAATTCAGTGCATTAACTAATGTTAACAAGCACGGACTTGGATGTTAATAACGCATTAGTAAATGTTCAGTTATGATTAATAAATGCGGTACATGTGTTGTTTATGATTAGTTCATGTTAGTAAATGCATTAACTAATGAACCTTATTGTAAAGTTTTACCAAGAATTTTTCTTTCGACCTTGTAAAATTTTTCAATAGCTATATTGAAATATATACGTCATACACATTATTTACTAAATATATCAATATATACATCAGTCTAAAGCTACAATTCTCAAGCAGCGATTGTTGCAAGTTGTTTTTTAAAGGAAAGCTTCTAAAGAATTTATTTGCTAAATTGTAGTACATACTACAAGTAGATACATTTATGATTGTAAAAACAAGACACACACACACACACGCATTTTAATGTACATCGGGGTTTATTTACATAGGTAAAGGTCTGATAAACAACATCTCAGAGCACATTTAGTCTAATGACACAATAGTGTTAACTTATGAATGGTTATTAATTTGTTTACAGTTTCTTAAAGAGACTTAATATTTACATTGTTTAATACGCTCACTGGCCACTTTATTAGCCACTTTATTAGGGACACCTGTACAGCTGCTCGTTAAAGGGCACCTATAGTGAAAATTCTACTTTAAGATGTTTGGGCAGACATGTGTGTAAGTATAGTGTGTATACTGTCATATTGGGGTGATATAAACAAACCCAGTACTTTTTTTTCTCAAATTTAACAACATATAAACGGTGGACCAATTGGAGCAGTTTTCAGATCGACCGTGTAAGAATTGAAATATTACAAATATTTTTAATGTCTTTGACAATTCAAAACATGAGCTGAAGACAGGGCCAATGGACTCCACAACCCACCAGGGGGGAATGCGTGAAAAACCAGTTCCTGCTGCATTTGCATCTGACTATGCTGAAACTCAGCTTCATCCCCCCAACTCACGCATATGGTCATTTCAATGTTTGAATGTTTTAGATTAACCAAACTGACTTTAATTATCATGTTTGATATCATTTGAAATGTCTCAGTGCGATTGGTACAATGGTCTCATTCTCTCAGAAATAGACATAATCAGAACAATAAATATATAACTTCAGGCATCTTTTGAACCACTTTGAAGGGTGTGACTTTTATATACACACACCCCCTTCCTTGAGGGAATTCTTGGATTATTTAAGGTAAGGTCTAAGAAAAACTCAGGGCGATTCTGCCTAACCAGATCAGCCCATAACATGGCTTGTTCCATGTTATGTATATTTCAAAGTCAGGAATGCATCTTTTCATCTTGAATTTATCTTTGATAATTTGATGTTTTGTATTGATCGTTTATGAATTGACTGATTGAATTGGCATAATACATTTACCTGACTAATAAATTGTTATGTTTTGAATGATTCAAACAGAGTTCGTGTTATTATCTTTAGGAGATTGTGGTAATTTCATAGCACCACAAGCCCCTGTTCAGGTTAGTAGCGGACTAGGACACGGTAGACGGAGCATTGCGGCACGCTACACGATGTCTCTAGAGCTCCGACTAACGAATTGGCATTTATTCATGTATACTTAGGCTGTAAAAGGATATCTAAGGGGATAGTCCTTCACCCGATAAACTTATAATACTATTTAGATAGTATAGTGATTATTCAAAGTTACTACTAGTTTAAGTACGACTGGTCTGTACAATTCTATAGTAATGATCGTTATATGACTAAATAGCTCTGTCTGATATAGGAGATAGCAGACCTATGGGGACCTCATAAAAAAATATCCTAATCTGAGTAAGTAGGGTTCGGCCTTTTTAGGATAGCGGTCAATCGCCACTGTTTAGTGACCAAGACTGACATGCTTGTGCTTAAGAAATTGTATACTCGGCCGGTACAAGATTCAGGATGTTATAGAGATCCCAATGAACGAGAATAACATAAAATAAAATGATGAACCGAAGAGAATATTCAATCATAATCTAAATTAATGTGAACGGAAACAAAATAACCTTCTCAATGTTTTATAATTGGAGTCAGATAAAACGAGGATAAATATATTAATATTCTAAACCACCTCATACTAAAATTGGGGTCAGATATGAGTTAAGTTTAATATAAATCAACATTGTGCACTGGAAAGACCGAACATGCAGTGAACCTTCATCCACCAGTGGATACCGTCATTGGACCAACTGGCTGGACCCTACAAAATGGTGACCCATCTCCGTGATCTCCCAACTCAGGCGAGTTACGTCTTTCCAGCACAAAATGGATTTATAATAAAGCAAGAGGTTTGGATCTTCTATTCTATCTTTAGCTGCTGTGGTAAGTCAATTCTTCTTTGCCTATTAGAAATGTTGAGGGAAAGCGAGACGCACCCTATGTAAACACATTGATAGAATGAGTCGGAAATGCTCAAAAATGTTAGACCGGAATCCGTTATCCGGTGGGGTTGACAATTAGACAAAACCACTTTGATTATCAGGGACATGATAGCAGCAGTATAGATAAATGCCATCCCTTGCTCTGAAATATCTCTTTGTCTGCTAGGCAGCGAGAGTTAAAGCTTAAAATTGGAATAACATCATCCAAATTATATTCTGGGACTCAGTGAAGAGTCATAAATTAGATCCTAAGAGTTTAAATCAAAAACTATCCATTGTTTTTAATCTACTGTTTTATAAAAAAAGAGAAAAATGGAAAAAAAGGAAAAAATGGTTAAAGATTTAAAAACAATTGTAAACTTTTAAATTGGATTAATTACAACAGTCTGTTTTAAGGCATTTGCATGTGAAAAATAAAGGTGAGCAGAACAGAATGATTTGATTGCAAAAAAGAAAAATAGGCTCTAATGAAAACTCTGCCTTTACAAATCGGAAATTTGCCATTTAAACTTAATGGTGATAAATTCAAATATGATGCTGATCAACTAAAATATCCACTATACTTTAATTTAATCTCGAAACAGACTAAATATAAAAGATAGAAATTAAGTTTTAAGATTTTAGCTTTAAATCAGCCCTTAGACCTCCTGATTGCTCAAACCTTTTCATATTCAAATGGCCTGACAAAGAACAAAGAAGTCTCACCTCAGTGATAATAAGATGCTCAGAATGTGTTTGCTGTAATTGCATAAAACAATTACATTCTTCCATTTGGCCATAAGCCTTTGCTGACCCTTTGTTCTCCATGCAACCTACAGGCAAACACAGCCCTGATCACAAGATAAAAGCATTAAGCTAAAATGCACTGTTGTTCTAAAACACTCTCCAGAGACCAGATATAATTATATTTAATACATACTATTTTTAATATAATATAATTACATTAGGAATAAACAATAATGTACATTATATTATAATCGCCAATCATGGCACTAAAGACCAAGGATGAAACATTTATCTTGAGGAGGTTTGCCTTCTTTATGCTTTAATGAAAACACTGACAGAATTACTATAGCATAACTGATTGTAAACCAATAAAATCCTCGCTGAAAAACACCACCTACAATTAAAATTTGATCAGAGAGTTAAACTCACCAGAAAAATAATGAAAGGGGGATGGATATGATAACATTCAGAGTTACCAAAGTTTTTATGGGTCAAAAGATCTAACCTGTGAGCCACACCATAAAATGAAAACTGTTAAGCAGAGAACACCAAAAGGGTGAAATGATTTCTGCCAACAGATCTGACTGTTAATGAGAGCAAAAAATTAACTATGGGTATCGGCCCATTAGATTGTGAACTGAAATTAGTGAAAAATCATTGATTGATTCAGAAAAATGTCCCCAGCGGAACTGGGAGATAATGCTCAGAATACAGCAGACTGTGTAAACAGGTGTTACACACTCACAATATGCTGAAATCAACAACAGCAATTCAGATCTGACCAGCAACATCATGTGGCTTCCAGAATTAATATTGCAAAATGATGCATTAACATTAATTCCACATGATTGAATTTGAAACTGATGAAAATTCTAAAATAACTATGGTTCTTCTCTGCTTTTGTTCTCACCGTAGGCGGACGAATAACAAAGAACACTCAAGATCCGGTCCACATCAAACAAATACAAATGAGGGCGACAAAAGGTTAGGCCATAACCTGAGAGGCCAAAAGTCTTCCATCTTGCATCTCAAAGCAAGAACCCCTGTGAGGCAAATCCCTCACCTCCTGCAGTGAGTCTTCTGAAAAAGTCTTTGATCAGTCATCAGAATAACAATTATCCACAGCTAATCTTATCAATGGATTCAGCATTCTAGGAGGCTTTGTGATTTCACAAAACATCTTTCTTCAACTAAGATGTAAATTATTACATGTTAAATTAAACAGAGGCACGAAAGATCTCATAGTTAAAATCTTCCCAAATTGCTTAATAGCAATGGGACTAAAACCATGGTTCCTGCAAAGACCAATAGCAACAGACTTTATTGTCACAAATCCTGGTGGCATTTTTAAATTTGTTTTTATACTATACACATGTTAAACCACATGTCCTTTATGAAAATGGAATTAACTATGTTGAAACTCATGATATTTGTTTCTTTGATCTCCAAAAGTAGAAAACTCTGCTATCCCCTGTATAGCTGCAGTTTGAACTACAAACAGGAGTATAGAGTGTGATAATTAAACTAACCATGAACATGCATTCTTACAGGATCCAGCTTTGAACATTGCACCTTATCATGCTCCGTAAAAGATATTATATGGAATCAATTTGAGCCGGAACACACCTCATGTTCACATTCTTATGCTGGCTCCCTGTTATAACAGGACTAAAATTTTGCAACACAATTATAAAAATTGATTACCATCGTTCGGAGCATTACACTGACACATAGCCACAGGTAAACCCAGGCACATAGATAACACCTTAGTCTTCAAAGACCCAGGAGCCAAATCTCCTTAATTAAGATCTTTTGTCCATGTTTATACAAACAAAACACATTAGCCTCACACACATAGAACAGAATAATTAATCTGATGACAGACGAGACAACAAACACCCTCTGACACCCTCTGTCAGCTGAAAAGAAATTACACATTTGCATGGCTTCGACAACAAATTGATGGTATAAAACTTCAATAGAGGCGAACTTGCCAAAAAATTTAAGGACATTTTAAATTTGACAAATACCATCAATTGTGTTCAAGCCCCCCCACACACACATAAACACACACACACATAAACACACACACACACACACACACACACACACACACACACACACACACACACACACACACACACACACACACACACACACACACACATACACACACACACATTATTATAGATATACCTTCATAATTATGGTTAAATAATGTGATTACTATCATGTATGACAAATATCTTCACGTTTTTTCATTTTGAAAATGAATGTCATTTATTTGAATGTATTGTCATGATGATATGTTTTATGATGCATACTGCCTGTTATGCTGTTTTAATAAGTTGCACTGACCTTTTGATAGCTTTACCATGAGTAATTCAAACCAAGAATATTTAATATTCTCCCTATCATTATACCCTATCTCAGTGGTGACAAAGAATTATCTGTTTTTGATTGGACCTTTTAAACAGATTGAAAGAGACCTGAGACCTGTTGTACGACTCGCACTTGCTGACTTTTATGTTTTGATCATATATTTTATGCTTAACCTCATGACTTTCTCCAATGCAGAATGACACAAGTTCATAACTGTTCAATCGCAGAGGCATCAAGTTGCTGTTTAGGTGTCCGGGAGAAGGCAGTGTATACACACTGTAGACCCCCACATGCCGAGGTCTGCATGTCTGGAGGTGACCAGATTCATCAGAAGAAGCAGACTATGAGAAGCCCACACGACGTGGACACTTTTGTCAGGGGAAGGACAGTGCATTCAGGTCAGGCTCATCAAAAGAGGTGAAAACGAGCCTGGACCTGTTTAGCTACCTGCTGAACACGACTTACAACTGAAAAATGCTGCAGAGACTGTCTTGAATTGCCCCTGAACGACCTCAACAAGGATACATAGTGACCCCATGGACACATTTATATCTGACCCACGGGATCAAATGGGGGTTATCTGTAAGAATTGAAATATTACAAATATTTTTGATGTCTTTGACAATTCAAAACATGAGCTGAAGACAGGGCCAATGGACTCCACAACCCACCAGGGGGGAATGCGTGAAAAAACAGTTCCTGCTGCATTTGCATCTGACTATGCTGAAACTCAGGCCCCGTTTACACTAGTGCGTTTTAGTTTGAAAACGGCGTTTTAGATCAAAAACGATCTGCGTCCACAATAGCGTTTCAACTAGCGTTTTAGAAGTTATCTCCGTCCACACTACGCCACCAAAAACGTATATCACGTGACCATTCGCGCACTCTGGGCATGCGCGTCCTAGTATAAACAGGAAGCATGTGTCTCGCTCGGCATTTGGTTATTGTTAGTCAACAAACGCCGCTTGAATAATGAACGCGATGGCAAAGAAAGCAAGAGAGGTATTTTTGTGGACAGACGACGAGGTCGAGTTGTTACTAAACATAACAAATGAATATAAAACGGCCATGGTTATCGAAAATGTCGACTGGGAGTCATGTCAGACTAAATACAACGACATACTCAACCGATTTTTGGAGAACTATCCGACATCGGAGGAAGCCATGGCTACGGGAAAATATTTTCCTCACAAAAAGGAGGACATAACAAAAGGTACGTTGTTTATTCACTCGTTTTTTTTTTTTTTTTTTGCTTATAAATACTACAAATCCAGACAAACATATGTAAATTTAAATGGAAAACTATTAGTTATGCAACAAAACATCTGTTGTGTTGTCGGGATGGAGAAAGGGGCTAGACCACGTATCTTTGTTTGTATCAGTATGTGTTTGTTTCAATAATTATTATAGTCCAATATTAGAAACATCAAAACGATTTTAAGTCTTTTTGCTTTGAAATGTAGACTGCACACACACTGTCGTGTGATTTCTATTGTATAAATATATTAATGGTAAATATGAGAAATATACTATTCTCTAATCTCATGCTTACAGTATGGGTATTTTACATTGTTCTGGAAAACAATGTAAAAGAACAAATTTAACCAGTTTGTGTAAGTGTGTGTTTTTATTTATTTAATGATTGCTATGTTATATTTTTTATTTATTTAAATGTGTATTTATTTTATTATCTGCCCTTATTCAATTGGTTTGTGTTTTGTGCTTATAGGTCACGTGACAACAAAACTGAAATCAATACGCATCCGTTATCGGCAAGCTGTTGATTGTGGCCGGAAAAGTGGGCATGGACGGGTGGTCCTACTCTTCTTTGAGCTTTGTGAGTCAGTTTGGGGAGGATCTCCAGCAACAGTTGCTTTGTCGGAAGGCATAGAGACTTCTTGCATTGGTTCAGAAGTCTCAGAACAGTCATCTACAGGGATGTCAATTTCTGCTGGAGAAAGTGTTACAGAGGGTTCTCCGTCCGCAAAAAGTGGTCATTGTCGCCAGAGACTTGATGCCACTCTCAGCGGGCACAGAACCGAAAGGTTAAAGCGCAAGCTCTCATCTGATGCCCTTGCTCAGGCAGACCTGGAACTGAAAAGACGCCTTCTTCAGCAACTCGAGTCTTCTGACAACGAGTTTGTTCAGACGATGAGCAAGTGGTCATCAACCATCGACCGCCTGAATACAAACATTGAAATGCTGGTGCAGCATATTGTAGGTTCGGGAAGCCGTGGTCACATGCCTCCTCCATCACCACACCCACCATTTCCAAACCAGTACTCATACGACCGCACGCCCACAAGAAGACCACTTGGAGAGTACAATCCACCAGCAGCACATACAACCCAACACAGCACCTCGCCATATGGCGACTACACAAATTTGTAGTTTTTTTGTTTTTGTTTCAGAGTGTACATACACTTATGCAACTTATATGCACAGCTGTACATAGTTAAAAGTGTGATTTGTTTATAAATGTTTAAAGTATTTTGTTTATATTTTATTTTGTTTATATTTTAACTTTTACTGTATAAATTTGATGTGTAATGTTTACTGTTTATGCCACTGTTTATTGTACTAACTTGCACATAGTACATACTTATGCACAAACCAACTTGCACATATCTCTCTTTATATATATATATATATATATATATATATATATATATATATATATATATATATATATATATACACTTCAATAAAACTTATAAGTGCGCTTTTGTTTTAAAATATTATAATTGTTATATTTTCTTTCATTTAAAATGTATACTTTTTTGTGTGTGTTGTGCAATGTTTACATTATATCATATGCAAATTATCTGTCAATAAACCACTTTCTATTTATTTTAGTGTTTATGTCGTTTTTGTAATTAGATCTACGTGGTCTGTACTAAATGAACAGCAAAACTGAATGTTTTGTTTGTATTTCATTTTGTATTTATACTCAACACGCCTTAATTCTTGTGTTGCGATGTTTTAAGTTTACTTATATTCAGTCTAACAAACAAATTATATTGTCCATGTAATCAGGTATAATAGATACAAGCACACATCAAATCACTTTGTCATGACTTTATTTTGACAGTATATTGACATTGTAG
Organism: Danio rerio; assembly: GCF_052040795.2. Lineage (NCBI taxonomy): Eukaryota > Metazoa > Chordata > Actinopteri > Cypriniformes > Danionidae > Danio > Danio rerio. The sequence goes on from NC_141021.1 coordinate 29,484,258, forward strand.
TAAAAAGACAATAGTCATGATGAAAAGTTAATACAATTTTCAAACTTAAACATGTACATGCTTTAAAAAAAAAAGGCAGACAGCTAAAATGGCTTAGGGGTCAAGAAATCTTGTCAATACGCATCTCACTCGTTTTCCTTCAGCTTCTTTGTCTGCTCTCTCAACTATTCTGTTGGATGGCTGAAAGTCCCTTTCATATTGTAATGCAGCATCTATGCAGTGTTCGTTTATGGGTTCGTTAAGCGTTTCACAGTAGTTGTGTAACACAAAGCACGCATAAATAACAAAAGGAAGATCATTCATATTTATGTCCATTGCCCTTCTCAGAGCCGCAAATCGTGCTTTCAAGCGTCCAAACGCACACTCGATCACCATGCGTGCCTTGCAAAGTGATAGCCCATAGTACTGCTCTTGTGGTGTAACTCTGCCGTTTGGGTATTCTTTCATGAGATACGGCATCAGAGGATAAGCTGGATCACCCAGAAGAAACACGGAAACAGCCTCCTCATCATCCAACAACTTCATAGGACAGGGGGGTATCGTTCCATCCTTTAGGTCGCTACTCAGTTGAGAATTGGCAAATATACGCGCGTCATGTACGCTCCCCGGCCATTTTACTACGACGTCCATGAAACAGTACTTATAGTCACACAATGCTTGTATATTCAAAGAATATTTACCCTTTCTATTAATAAAGTCTGTGGAGTTGGACAGAGGTCTTCTTATCTCGATGCGTGTGCAGTCAATTGCACCCAAGCAGTGCGGCATTCCGTGTGTCTTATAAAAGTTGGCGACCAGTTCATTAACTTTGGCCTCTGTTTTCGGTGCCTTGATGTATTCGGGGCCCAGGGTGGTGGTAATAGCTTTACATACTTGTCGAATGATGATTGAAACGACCTGTCTGGACAGTCCAAATGCATTTGCAGTTTTTCTGATCCTTCCCTCGTCACTCAGGTAATACAAGGTACACGCAACTTTTGTGAGTACATCCACTGGCGCCCGCAATCTCGTCGTCTGTCCTTCCACAAACGGACGAAGTTTTTCGCTGAGGTGGATCATGCCCGACCTAGACATCCGAAAGTTCTTATGCCAATCCTCGGGAACAACTACTTCACTTACAAACATGTCCCACCATGCACTGGTTCTTCCCGGTGTAATCCAAAATCGGCGTTCTAAATAGGGCTTACGTCGCTTGAAACGCGAGCGATTAGCAAGAGCTCGAACGATAGCTTGTCTCTTGCGAATATATGCAGCTGCTGTAGCAAAAAATGCAGAGTTTAACTGCACAATGGCGCCTAAAACAGACAATAATGCAAACAACGCTCCAATTTCCGTGTCCATGTTGTTGTTTACAGTGAAGGCTGGTCAGCTGTCTTCATGTGTTATAGTCATGTGATAGGGGCTTGACGAATAAGGGAAGGATACGCAATGGCACTAAAGCCCCAATCAGGTAGCGAACCTCAGCAGCCCCGCCTCCGTTTTCAGATGTCTCCGTTTTCCGTCATCCACACTGAGACGGAGCAGCAGCGTTTCAGAATGAAAACGGCCTCTCCAGCGTTTTCGAAACGCTCCGTTTTCGGCGCTCGAGAACTCCGGCGTAGTGTGGACGGATGGCGTAACCGTAGCAAAACTTATGCGTTTTCAAACTAAAACGCACTAGTGTAAACGGGGCCTCAGCTTCATCCCCCCAACTCACGCATATGGTCATTTCAATGTTTGAATGTTTTAGATTAACCAAACTGACTTTAATTATCATGTTTGATATCATTTGAAATGTCTCAGTGCGATTGGTACAATGGTCTCATTCTCTCAGAAATAGACATAATCAGAACAATAAATATATAACTTCAGGCATCTTTTGAACCACTGTGAAGGGTGTGACTTTTATATACACACACCCCCTTCCTTGAGGGAATTCTTGGATTATTTAAGGTAAGGTCTAAGAAAAACTCAGGGCGATTCTGCCTAACCAGATCAGCCCATAACATGGCTTGTTCCATGTTATGTATATTTCAAAGTCAGGAATGCATCTTTTCATCTTGAATTCATCTTTGATAATTTGATGTTTTGTATTGATCGTTTATGAATTGACTGATTGAATTGGCATAATACATTTACCTGACTAATAAATTGTTATGTTTTGAATGATTCAAACAGAGTTCGTGTTATTATCTTTAGGAGATTGTGGTAATTTCATAGCACCACAAGCCCCTGTTCAGGTTAGTAGCGGACTAGGACACGGTAGACGGAGCATTGCGGCACGCTACACGATGTCTCTAGAGCTCCGACTAACGAATTGGCATTTATTCATGTATACTTAGGCTGTAAAAGGATATCTAAGGGGATAGTCCTTCACCCGATAAACTTATAATACTATTTAGATAGTATAGTGATTATTCAAAGTTACAACTAGTTTAAGTACGACTGGTCTGCTTAATTCTATAGTAATCATCATTATATGACTAAATAGCTCTGTCTGATTTAGGAGGTAGCAGACCTATGGGGACCGCATAAAAAATATCCTAATCTGAGTAAGTAGGGTTCTGCCTTTTTAGGATAGCGGTCAATTGCCACTGTTTAGTGACCAAGACTGACATGCTTGTGCTTAAGAAATTGTATACTCGGCCGGTACAAGATTCAGGATGTTAAAGAGATCCCAATGAACGAGAATAACATAAAATGATGAACCGAAGAGAATATTCAATCATAATCTAAACTAATGTGAACGGAAACAAAATAACCTTCTCAATGTTTTATAATTGGAGTCAGATAAAACGAGGATAAATATATTAATATTCTAAACCACCTCATACTAAAATTGGGGTCAGATATGAGTTAAGTTTAATATAAATCAACATTGTGCACTGGAAAGACCGAACATGCAGTGAACCTTCATCCACCAGTGGATACCGTCATTGGACCAACTGGCTGGACCCTACAACCGCAACTTTAAGTAGGAGTGCGGTCCCCCCGCCCACCATTATTGATTGACACCTGAGCGCATAAACATGTCTCCATAGTAATGCATATACTCATATCTACAAGACTGGACGAGCGCAAAGCAACCGGGAATAAAAGGTCTGTTCAGTTTGCTAGTATAATCAATCATTATCAGAAGTGATCAAGAGTGAGTTTTACAAGTTTAACATGTTTTAAAACGTGTGCACGTGTGTAATGAAGAACAGCGATTCACTTCAGATTCACTTCATTAGCACAGCCTCGTGTCTCTCTCACTGTCTCTGT